>NC_056535.1:30162004-30370430 GCF_910596095.1 Thunnus maccoyii | reverse complement strand
AGCTTCACTCTCATTTCATTTAGATAATTTCACTGTTGATGTTTAGTGGCACTGAGCCCAAAACTGTTCTTTGCACTCCGTTTATGTGGCTGCCTGCTGTCCACCTGTATGACTCCGATGATATTGTAGAGGTGTGGGCGAGGTTTTAACTGTTGACTGACATGAGTAGATGAGAGGCTTTAGGAGATAGTTTTGACTGTGTGTGTGTGTGTGACTCATGTTCAGCGGTAACATTTGCAGCTCAATCCATTATCGTCTAATGAGTCATTTTACTGACTCAAGCCCTTCGGCATCCCTGGCTATCAACCAGAGAGGAAGTGGCCAACTGGCATTTGATGAATTTTTTTGTTATTTTAGGGATTACTAACTGTGAAAATATGTAACTTTTTGTTGAAAATCTTTTTTAATTTTAGTTTTTGAGAAACATAACTACCTGTTCATTTTAACAGTAAATAGCTTTTCATGTAATTCCACATGAAACACATTTCAGAGCACTGAAACTACTGTTTATACATTTAACTGTTGCTGTAATCTAGAGCCACCTCCACTCATTAACAGAGTTACAGTTTGTAAGCTTCTGCCCGTTTATGGTTGTTTACAGTAGAAGGAAATATTTTCACTACTGTGTGTGAGTGTGAGAGCCCAGCCCACATGGTGTGTACAGTGTCTACACTTTTGTTTTTGGTTTCAGCGCTCCACAAATGTCATCATGCCGTCACAGAGCAGATAAAATTACCGCAAGGGTCGGAAAACAAGGTTGTGCCAGAAAACTCATCTAACCCTTCTCTCCTTTCTTCTTCTCTTCTCTCGCAGAGGAAGAGATTGATGTGGTTACGGTGGTACGCTGCTCTTCCAGCCCCTCCCCTCTGTCCTCATTGGCTGACCGTCAGCAGAAACAGGAAGAGGAGCAGCGGGCTCTTCAGCGCCACCACTTCGAGATCCAGCTGCAGCACAACTACGCTGCGCCGTGCCCTGCCTCGCCGCCACCTTCCTCCTCTTCTTCTTCATCCTCGACATCGTCCAACAAGCGCTCAAGAGGGAGCGACAGCTCCTCACGCTACCACCACTCTTCCCGCAGCTCTTCTTCGTCGTCCTCGTCGCGGTACCACCACCACCACTCATCTCGGAACTCGACAGAGACGGAGGATGAGGAGGAGAGGCGGCGGACACACAATGTGATGGAGAGGCAGAGGCGCAATGAGCTGAAGAACTGCTTCATGCGCCTGCGAGACAACGTGCCCGAGCTGTCGCACAACGACAAGGCGTCCAAGGTGGTGATCCTGAAGAAGGCCAGAGACTGCATCTACGGCCTGGAGGAGGAAGGCCACAGATTGCAGTCCAAGAGGGACAAACTTAGAGCCAAACAAGAAGAGCTGAAAGCCAGGCTGGAGCAGCTCCACAGCTAATGGACCAGGGTCGAACCATGGGGTGGGGAGCTTTGTTTTTAGGTGTTTATCTCTGTGGGGGGGGGGGGGGGGGGGGGGGGGGGGGGGGTGGATAAGGGAAGAGACTTTGTACAAAGACAGAGGGATGGGTGGGGTAAAGGATGGCGTCTCATGCTGAAAAGAGCGCACAAATTTGACATTTCAATGACTTTTTTTGGTAAAAAAAATAGGTCTGGACTGTGTAGATTTGAATCTCACACGTGCACACTTGCAACTGTTGCCATAACACACACTCATTGCCTCAGAGTTGATCATTCTCATGCCTTGACTGCTGACTGTTGTAGAGCGTAGGATGTTTTTAAAAGTTGAAACTAGGACGGAGCGAGCAGATATTTCTTTTTCTTATTTTTTTTTTTTTTTTAGTTTGGCTAGATGCACACTGAAAGACACACTGACAACACAAGGAAAAATATCTTTTTTGTTATTGTTTCTCCATTTCATCCCATTTGGGAAGCTTTAAATTGATTTTTTTGGGGGGGGGGGGATGCCAAATGGCGCAGGTGAAAATGACTCGATGCAGAAGTTCCCAAATAACTGGAAGCCACAGCAGCTCAGTGTTCAGTAGTTGAATGAAACTTGAATATTTTCAGGATGTCTTATAGCCATAGTAACCAGTGATCCCTCCACTCTGACAGGTGGTTGATGGTGGCTTTGAGGTTATTTGGTCGACTTCGCTTCGGTCAATTCCAGTTTTAATTCCAATTCTGATGCTATTTTAAGTTTTTTTTGATCAGTGAAAAGGTTCTTCAGTGTGTGTTCAGTCCTGTCTGGCCTCAGGCGGACCCTTGGGCCCAACACCACTCTGTTATCAGGTTAATGTGTGTTAATGACAATACTGTATTGACCAGGTTTGTTACTGTACACATAACAAAGCTCGACCTCGCTCCAGTTCACCACCAGTTCACTCACTTCAGTGTGTGTGTGTGTGTGCGTATGTATGTGTGTGAATGAATGTGTGAATGTGAGTGCAAAAAAAAAAAAGGAAATTATTATGTGTATTTAAGCATTTATCATTAATAAATTCTACAAACTCAAATGTAGCCATAATAAACAGCATTCAGGTTTTGAGGAGTCTGAACCGGAGGGTGAACTGAAGCGAGCCGAGCTGCCGTAGCAAATCAGCCAAAGTCTGGAGGGAAAAAACCTCTGGATAACATTTGGTTCTTACGTGTTCGAAACAGTGACGGGCTGATGGTGTCCTTTAAATATTATTAAAGATTCTTGTTAGAGGAAGCTGCAACAGCAGCGATACTGTGACATTGAGCTCTGTCGCTTATAGTGCAGCCATTTTGCTATGTGTATATTAAGAAAACGGTCGATTTTTTTTATTTTTTTATTATTAGACGACCATTACTCCAGTGGAAATTGCTTGCTTCATTTGTCAGTGGCCCTCATTCATCAAACTCTCTTGGAAATGAGTAAAGATTCTCTATGTGAGATCGTCTCCAAATGTCTAAATGACATCCGGTTCATTTCTTTACATCTGCAAAAGTCATAAGGATTGAATATTCCATTTTCAGGCTTTATCGTGGTGAGGAAAAACTAGATTGATCACCTCTTTTAAGCAGATGTGACATGAGATCTTAAGCTAATGATGATGAAAAATACCACATTTTTGCAGTGAAATGAATCCTTTGAACCGTATCTGTGTTACATGACTGAGGGCCACTGACTTTTACCAACATTCCCCTGTTTTGAAAGACGGACGGCGTTCCCCTGGCGTCGTTTTGCGCCCAATATTTTTGATCACATCATACCTGGAGCCTCTTCTAGCAGTTGAACCTTGCAGGTGGTTTTGTGACTTTGGGCTGGATCTGAAGTTTGAAATATCAATAATGGGGTCGAACGTTTAAAATTGAATTGCCATTTTATTCTAAATCTTGTCATCCATTATCACCAATGTATTCAATCAATGGGCTGTTTGTAATGAAATGCGCAAACGCTTATTTGTGGCTAATGTCTTAAAAAAAAAAAGCATCCTGTTTCTTATCAGTTCTTCTTCCTCTAGTCTGAGTGTACTTGAACAGACCCTGGGTGGTAGGATTAATGATAATAGAGCTGTTAAGGTGTTTTAACGGTAAAAACCTGTTCTGCCTTGAATTGTATTCTGTTCAGGACTCCTCGTTTCCTCGGTTTGATCACATCGCTGTCTAGTTAAAACCTCATCTTCTTCCAATACGGGCTATTTCTCCAGGGAATCAGCACCAGCTTCTTGGTTTTTTCTTCCAAATATCTGCCATTCTTTGTTTTATTCTTCCTTTTTTTTCTTTTTTAAGAGCTTCAGTCTTCACAGAACTGCCTTCAGATGTAAAAGGCTCAGTGAGGTTTTAACTAGACAGCAGGGATGAATTTTTAGCATGATAAACCTACCTCCACCTGACTGCAGTCTGGCCTGTAATGTTTTTTTTTCTTCGTGGTTTAAATTGTACAGATTTTTAAAAAAAAATGTAAATATTTTTGTTATTGTATCATAAATTATTTTAGTCTTTTTTTCTTTTGTTCATTTGAATTTGAGGATTTAAAAGAAATGTTATTCTTTACCAAGCAGCACTTTTTTTTTTAATATTGATGTAATTAAAGAATGAATGATAGTTGGGAAGCCTGTGTGGTTTTATTACACACACACACACACACACACACACACTGAGTGGACAATGATGGATAGTCTAAATACAACTTCGGACGATAATTAAAAAACAATACAGGGAAGCTTATTTATAAAGCTATTACTGCAGCAGAGTTACAATGTTCTTCACAAGATTAATGAAATAGGGACATTAAACCGTTTTTTTTTACCTGAAGCTCAGGAACAATAAATGATAAACCAAAAATACGAACCAAAAATGTTTTTATAGGATGTTGACGCACTTGATAGTGAAGCTTTATCACCTTCAGACCTCATTAAACAACCTTAGCACAGCTGTCAGCCTGTAAATGAGTCCCTCTTTTTATTTTAACATCCGTCTTCGTTACTGTTGAACATCTGGGCTTCATCGTTGACATTAATGCGTCACTGCTAGTGTGTTACGGTAACAAGATCACTCTTTAATGTAGGGGATTACCATTTTAAATTTACAGTATTTTTAGTGCGGAGTCTAAAGAAAATTTCCCCATCAGGACAAATAAAGTTTATCTTGAATAATCACAGTAATGCCTTTTTGGAGGGTTGACTTGTTTGCTGTCTTACCAGGAGTTGGTTGGAGGGTTGGTATTGGGGAGAGCAGCTAGCCTCTGCCAAAAGAGGAGAAATATGCCTTTTCTTAATTTGCCTTATGTACATGTAGTGTCTTCCTAGCTTGCCAGACAGCCATTGGACAGTCAGGAATCACCTGTGTGTTGAACAGAGTTAGAGGTTGTTTACCTTCACTGCGAACAGCCATTTAGACCAAAAAAAAACCCCCACGCTTGTTGCTTCAGGTCCCGAAACAAATGATATGTGATCCATGAAGTCCAGTTTGAGAAACAGATCAGTTTGAAGGCTTATCAGATACCAAAACACTGCAACAGTGGTTTTTAATACTTTAAGACAAGATTTAACAACTTACATATTGATCCTCTGTATTGACAATTGTGGGGAATTTGTGCTTTGGGTTGCATTGTGTTGCTGCTGCCTCTGGTCATTGTAATGAATGAGGAGAACTGCATGTTACACAGCGCTAACGTCCGTCTGAACATGGCCTTACATTGTTTTAAAGCAGTGTGCACCACTACTAGCCAAGAGACACTTGAACCATGCTGTGTGATGAGAAACTACAATTAGATTTCATTACGGGCGGACGGTGTGCACGGTGTTTTTCTCATCCAACAGGATTGCATGACAACAGGACCTTCAAACAACCTTCAAACTTTTTCATTTTACAGCTAAACAATAAAATATGTTTCTGAAAACATTTGAGGCAGAAAATAGGCAATCCAGTAATAGAACCTTGATTCATTTAGTTTGACAGTTTGATCTGAGTTTCGTGAGTCGCTGGACAGACTCATTTGCATAAAGTTGAGGTTGAGTTGTGATTATGCAAATTCAGATACAGCGGTTGGTCCATCAACTTGCCTCGCCATATCCATCATGCACTTTGTGGCCGGATCTCCTGCTCTCCATAGAAAATGAACAGGATCCATCGACTTGACATCCATCAGTGGATCCAATGTGTCTGCACCATAAGACAGCCTTGCATTAAGACAATGTAAGGAGCTGCATTAATGTGGGCATGTCGTTTAAGGTACTGGTGAGACAATGAAATATGATCCAGGAAGTCCAGTTGGAGTTTCAGATGAATGCATTTAAATATTTATCAGGCGCCAAAACAGCGGATTGTAATACTCACAGAGAGGATTTTTACAACTCTGGTCACAACGATTGTGAGGTTAACAGTCGAAATACAGCATTCACCAGGAATGTGCGCTTGCATGTATATGATTGGCCAACGCATCGCCTTGCCGGACAACATAACGTTAAGTTGCTGCATTGGTTGAACCAACTTTTTTGCCAGATGACCTTGTGTTGTTTTGCTGGCGCTCTCTACATTGACACCCCCCACTGCATCAACGCACGGGGAACATTCAAAGGAATAAGAAGGATGCATTTATTCAGCTAATGTTGGTCTGAACGCAGCCTTAATTGCAGGGGCTAGCAAGGGGCTAGCAAGGCTAGCGGGCTAACAACAGCGTTCCACAATTTGTCAATCATACAGCTTCTTATCAAACAGTCATTAATCTCTTTCCCTGTCCTTGTGCTCTCTAACGCCAAGCATCCATCCCTCCTTCTCTGCTGCTTGTACTGTTTTTTCAGGCAGTTATATAAACAAGGATATGCAGCGTCATTACATCCTGAATGAGAGGTCAGTCACACTCCCTCTTTCAAACTGCTGAACGAGGAGACTTTGAATTTATGACTGGAGGCCGCCCTCCGCGCTGAAATAGATGGGGAACACATTTTCTGTCAGACCGCATTATGAGAAACAGAGGGGAAAAATCCACAGTCCTCATTCTGCACAAAAATGCTCACTCCCACACACCTGTCACTCTCAGCAGCCCCTCCCATGTGTAGAGATATGTGAATGTTGTCTCAGGGCAAAGTGTCAGGCTCCAGCAGGTAGATGTGTTGTGCAATCTGAGCTCAGTCCATGTGTCCCGGTGTGCATGTGGAGCAAGTGGACATGTGCCAGACAGGTGTGTGTGTGTGTGAGTGTGTGTGTTTCTATGTTATCTTGTTCCTGTGCAGCGTAGGTGTTTCATTTAAATTCCCTTTGGAAAACTGTTGCTTCACCAGTTCGACAGTCAAAACGTTCAGTTTTTTTTATTTCCAGTTGATTTGATCCTAAAAGCCTGAACTGTTTAGGCATCAAAGTTGCAAATATGATTCCACTTGTCAACAATAAGCTGTGGTCTAAAGTCCTTTTTATTTATAAGGTAAACAGAAAAAAGTCTTAAAAAAAATTTTGAGTGGCTGACTGGTTTTTTTTGATTGACAGGACACAAAAGCAGAAATATGGTTATGGGGAGCAGGACAGTTTATGGTTAGCTTACTTTGTTTCCAAGTGTGGATGTTATGTTGCCAAACTTGTGTATTAACAGCAATCAGTTTTCTTCCCTAGATCTAAATTCCATTGTAGTGTCACATTTGCAATGTCAGAGTGTGTGTGTGTGTGTGTGTGTGTGTGTGTGTATTTTATGTGTGTGTGTGTGTAGTAATGTAGGTCAAGGTGAGCGGTCCGAGCGGTGACTGTCAAGTGTGTCAGATAGCAGCTAACACATCAGTTCCGATGCCATAAAGCCCTTTTCATCAGCGAGCGACAGATTAGCTTTGTTGTTTTATGAAGAGAGAAACCTGATAGCTAAAAAAACATGTGCACACACACACAAGTCTCTTTTCCTGCTCACTGTTAAAGACATGTAGTTGGTTGAACGAAGTGAGGAGGTAGAGCTTTGCTTAAACTTGGCTCTCAAACGCAAACTATTAGACTTTATCTCTTATATTACTGCTTTTTCCTGCGCTGTATCCAGATAAGTCAATCATACAGGTCTATATTACTGTCAGAGGTTGTAAATGTTTCACCTGCATTTCTGAGAAATCCTTTTTTTCTGTCCGTTTTGTATGTTGAAAGACTCTAAAAAGAAGAACTTTGCCATAATGTATACTGAGTTCAGTTAGTACATATTGAGGCAATAATAAAAAAAAAGAAGCTGTAAATTTAAACAAAAATCAACAGTTTTACTAGAAATAAAGGCTTAAATAAGACATCTCGTTAGTGTAATTACAGCTGAAAAAGCCAAACACCATCAGGTACGGAGAAGGTATGAGTTTGAGAAGTTTATATTGATGTTTTAATACTTTTTTGGGAAAAGTGAGGTGAAAAGCCACACTTCTTCCTTCCTTCTGTGTGTCTAATTAAATAATAAAAAAGGGGCTCTGCAGTCTAACACGCACCTGCAGTGTCATGTAGCATCTCATCATTTGATGCACTCAGAGCACCTGCTGGATGTGTCCCACAGACATAAGATGTGAAGTATCCAGCATGTGCAAATCTGTGGAGCAAATGTGATAAAATAGCTGCTTTTCTGGAGAGTTGGTGCTCATGAACACTGTTTCTTTTCATGATCATGATCATTAGCTCAAAGGGTTTTTTTTATCTTTGTTACACTATATTTATTTATTTAACAATTGTTTCATCATTTATTGTTCTAGAATGTGTTTTTTGTATTTTTATTGATAAATGATTTATTCTTTATAACTTTGTTTTCCTCCTTATCCTCTGGTTTTGTCCTTTTAGGGTGTTGTAGTGCCTTCTTCTTTTCCTCATTTTGGTTTGGTGCTTTATGCTACATTTCCAAGTCTAATCTTTAGTGCTAATGATTTGCTCTCTGTCTTACTTCAGTTATGTGCTGCAATATTTTTTATGTTTTTTATGTCTATGATGTGACCCTAACCCTAACCCTGTAAACAGTATATCACCTTTGCCATTTGTTAACCTTATAGATTATTTTTCTTTCTTCTTCTGTGTAAAGCCTCTTTGAGTGAGTTGAGAAGCGCTCTATAAATAAATTGTATTAAATCCAAATGAAGAAAAATGAGTCAGCGCTATGAGTGACTTCACTTTTTATTCAATTTGATGCTTTATTTTCTTAAAAAGTTGCTTCATAGAGAACCTTGTGTGTGTGTGTGTGTTTGTGTGTGTGTGTGTGTGTGTGTGTGTGTGTCTCATAGGCTACTTTTAAGAATAAATTTCAGACTTAAGACCAGTTAATTGGGGATGGCTTGCCCAACCGGGGCTGCTTATTTTTGGGTTAGTGTTTAAGGTTAGGGTTAGTAGTGGGTTAGGATTAGGGATAGAGTTATGGTAAGTCTGCAGGAAATGAATGTAAGTCTATGTAATGTCCCCAAAAGTGACCTAGAACAACATATGTGTGTGTATGTGTGTGCGGGGGGAGGGGGGGTGAGGGGGGGGTTGTACAGTAGCTGACTGTGTTTGCTTCTCGTGTGGTTTAGTGACCCAAATATTCTGACTCATTCATTCTGATCCACCACATCACGACACACACACACACACAGAGAGAGAGAGAGAGTGAATAGTGGATGAAGAGATGGAAAAGAAGGGACACGAGAGAGGAAACAAACGAGAAGACACGAAGAAAAATGTACAGGATGAGAGAAAAAAGAGCGAAGGGAGACAGAAAATGAAGAAAAGCAGGCAGGCATGAGGCTGAAGTTTTATTTTCCAACAGTGCAGGGAATAATGAGAGACCTCAGAGAGAAGGTTATAACAATTCAATCCAAACCACATTCTGATTACAGACACTGAGCCACAATTCAACACACACACACACACACGCGAGTCATAAGTGTGGCAGCATGACTTTGAATTTGTGTGAAATCTATAGTCTGTCCTATCAAACTGTCTGTGACCCTGTTTTACCTGTAAACTGTATCACTAGACTACTTTTAGTTAGGGGGGGGGACTCCACTGGAAATGAGTATGAGTATTAAACACTCACCTCAGTCTTGATGGCTCAGACAAGTTTGTTTCTTACTTCTTTATGAAGGAATTTACAGCTGTAGTCATCTTGGATTCAAAGTTATGATGGATTACTCATGGCGAGCAAAATGACAAACTTTGGGATATTCCAAATCTCCACTGCTCATCAATACAGTCAGTATGTTCCAGACAATCAGATTTTGGACATAAAACACCATAACATAAGCTTACATTTGCTATTACCTCAGTTAGCGCTTCACTATGTAGCTTTGTAAAAGCAGATGTGCCTTATTTGGATAAAAACATAAACTGTGTTTGCAGTTGATGCAAGAGCAAAACCAAACAAACAAAAAAAAATAACTTGTGTTACTCTGACTGATCATTCAAGCATTATTCCAAGAGGATTTTTTCCATTGCTAGACCTGTGCTGACACCACATAAATGCCTGAATCAGCTATTTAATAGTGTATTAAATAAATGTAGCAGTTAGCAAACAAGTGAAAATAAATATAGTGCCACATGGTTTGTTGATACTTCTGTGTTTTGTCTCGCTAAATGGGAGATATCGCCAGAAACCTCTAATACTTTATTACTTAATTAGGAGGCTGACGTGAACATTTTTTCCCAATTGGCTGCTTGTATTAAACCATCTGTGTCGTATAACGTGAAGCTACAAAAGCTAAACCAAACCAGCTAACCCAGCTAGCAACAAACAGGCAGTGAATATAGCCATATTATGGTGTTAAACTGGATTTTTGTGACATATTGTGAGACATTTAAATGGTAATATATACAGTAGCAGACAAGGGCAAATGAACTGCAACATAAGAAAACACATGTAAATAGACAAAACACAAGCAAATTAAGAAAACATCTTCATCAATTTCTGCAAATACCACAACACATTAAAGAAACAACATCAGAAGTGTTTCCAGAGGACACTTAAGAGTGATGAACATGTCAGTAACTAACAATAACAAGGTACAACCTTATTTTCACCAAGGATAAGGATGCTATTGTCAGCCACCATAAATAGTATATAGAATACGAATGTAAGAAAGAAACACTTCAGTTTGGGCAGTGGGGGGATTGAATCAAAGATGTGTTTTTAGCTATGTAGCTACCTAAGCATATTTACTTGTGTGTGACAGAAGCGTGACAGCATATGCTTAAAAATGGCATAAACCACAGCTTTTGCTTGCATGGTTAGCTCTAGGAGGAGACTTCCTCTCCATCTGTATGCATTCATGTACCATTAATGCATGTCACTAACTTGGCTTCTTCCCCAGAGTTTTTTGTGCTTTCTCATCTCGCAGGAAACTCTGGGATCCAAACTGTGGACCTTCGCCGCCCCTCCCCCTCCCTTCCATCTTTCTTTGTCTCTCAACCCAACCGGTCAAAGCAGATGGCCGCCCACCTAGAGCCCGGTTCTGCTTGAGGTTTCTTCCCGTTAAAGGGAAGATTTTTCCTTGCTGCTGTCGCCAAGCGCTTGCTCATGGGGGGAATTGTTGGGTCTCTGTAAATTAAAGAGTACGGTCGAAACCTGCTCTATGTGAAAAGTGCCCTGAGATGCTATATGAATAAAATTGAATTGAATTGAATAGTTAGCAACAGAACTTAAGAGCTAACACTGCCAGTAACAAATATAAACTGCATTTTCATTCTATCATTTTACAGAATTGTTGTAGTGAAGTGAATTTGACTGCTGCTCTCGTATTTAAGATGTATTTTATTGTAGACTGCAGCTTTCAAGAATGAATAAATTATCAACACCCTAACAGACAACAGTTGGTCAAAATCTTTCATATGATAACCTGAAAATTTCCTTTGATCCCTTAGCAAACAGCCCGCTAACCTTCAAAGAGTTCAACCGTCACGCTAACATTAGCTTTCTTGGAGAGCTCATCATTGTCCTGCTCACCATCCAGCTCAGCTCATGAGATAAAAAGAAATTATAGTAAATTGAGTTTCCTTTCCTCATGGCTCGAGAACGAATGCATTCAGCAAAACAGCTTCCTCTGAGATTTCAGCTCTTTCTCTGAATGTTCTCTGAGCAAAGGTCATTGTACCAGATTTGGTGTGAAAGTCTCTCGTCTAACAACAATGCATCAGTTTATCTTTCGGACATTCAGCGTGTGGCAGCTGCTCTCAGTCGTCATCTTCATCATCATGTGTTCACGCTGGGATGTTAAATCCACATTTATCCTGGATGTGACTCAACAGCCGGTAAGTCGACCGTCCTTCTAGCTTGTTCCAAGGCTGACGCAGCTGCCCTACATTCCCGTCATCTGTAACCCATTACCCAGAACCCTCAGCTCTGGTGCCTGGCCAGGAGCTCCCCCCAGGGCTGCCATCCAACTCTTATGATGCGTTTCCCGTCTGCACGTCACTGGCTATGAGGGCTGTGTTAACATAATAAGGCTATTATATCAGAGCTCTGTCACAAGCACGAGACTGTGTGTGTGTACAGTGTAGCCAGTAGGGATGCCAAGAAAGTGTAAATGTGTGTCTGTTTCCTTATCTGTGTGCATTTGTGTGTGTTTTCTTTGTTTCTGTGTGTGCAATTCTTCTCGTAAAATGAGTCTCATGCTGCGAAAATTAATGTTATTTGCCGCCAGTCTGTTCTGAGGTAAAATCGCTGCTGATTCACACTCAAACTATACAGACCAGCAGCCAAACATATGAGGGGTGTGTAAATATTATAAATGAATGCTTAGCACTTTTCCACACAAGGGACTATTATGAAAAGCAAACTTGCAGAAGGTGCAATGCAAAATTCTGAGGCAAAAATGTCTGCATAATAAAATGAATATGCACAAGTTTACAAAGTAAAATCAGGTATGCAATAATGTACAATAAACATGCAGTTTCTACACAGTAGAGACAGATTATGCACCTATTCACCTTCACATGTGATCAGTGACTGAACTGACAGAGAGCGTATTGATCACACCAAGCTGTGTGCAGTGTCTGAATGTGTGATGGATCACTTCAGATTTGCCAGTGGTCGGTTTTTTTAGAGCGTCAGTGTGCGTCTTCCTGTGTGTGTGTGTGTGTGTGTGTGTTAACCCCTGCAGCACCAGTTTCTTTTCACCAGTATCTCAGTCTGAAAGCAATTAAATGAAACTCACAGATTTGAGATAATCCTAATTTCAGTATTCTTACGGCATACCATACACAACTACCTTGAAAAAACAAACCTTCCTATTGGATGATTCTGTAAACTTCTAGATTAGGTTTTTGGACCTTCACTGCCCAGCTTTTAAATAACTATTCCTACAATATCCTCACATGGCAAATGAACTATGGTTGAGCCATCTGGTTTACACTGTCGACATACTGTTTTGCACTTTTGGTCTGGGTCTTTGTTCCTGGTTTTTGGCTCCTTAGTACCATTGAAGGGGAGTCTTAAAGGATAGGTTCACAATTTTTCATGTCTGTCTTAAAACAATATTCAAGTGTCCAAATTAACATTTAAATAGGTTTTTCTTGTCTTATTCATTCCTCCTGTTCATACTGACCATTAGAAGATCCCTTCATAATGCACTGTAAGTATTGGGGGACGAAATCAGTCCTCCTTCTGTGCAAAAATACATTTAAAAGTGCTCTGAAGCTAATATGAAACTTCAAGCTTCCGAATGAGTCAAATCATTTCAATACTTTTCAACATTACAGCCTCTTTTATTACTATACTTCCACCGCAGCTCAGCGGGGAAACACTGTCTGAGGAAACACAAAGAGGGAATTTTATGATAAAGAGACTGTAACTTTGCAAGATATTAACTTACTTGAATAACTCAGATGGCTGAAGCCTCATATTATCTTCAGAGTAACTCTTGCACAGAATGACTGTGTGGACACACTGTGGATCACTTACACTGACACACATTTCAAGGGGATCTTTTAATAGTCGGTATGAACAGGAAGGGTGATTTCAGCAAAGAAAAACCTCTTCCCTTTCAGTGCTCATATGGGCATCTATTGTTTTAAGACAGACTTGAAAATGTGTGAACGTATCTTTTAATGCTACAGGAAGCAATGATATTTTAGTGCACTTTGTGGTAATAATATGGGGAAGGTCCTCTCCTGTTTCAATATGACAATGCTTCCTGTGCACAAAGCCGGGTCCATACAGAAATTTTTTTTTTTTCAGTTTGATGTGGAAGAACTTGATTAATCTGCACAGAGCACTGATCTCAACACCTTTGGGATGGACTGAAATGCCAACTGTGAGCCAGGCCTTATCACCCAACATCAGTGTCTGACCTCTCTAAAGTTATCTTGTGCCTGAAGGGCAGCAAATTCCTGCAGCCAGGATCTTGTGGGAAGTTTCCCAGAAGAGGTTTTTTTTTTTTTTTTTTTGCTCATGTATTTCCAGCACCCAATTACAGACTGGGCAGGTTCAAGACAAGCAAACATCCACATGTGAGTGCTTCTGACATTTATCTGCTGTTATTATACTTAAGCAAATAACCCCAAAATGAAATACTTTTACTTTCAGGTTAGGATTACACCCATTCCTGCATCCCATCTACTAGGAAGACAAAGATACCTGAGCCGAAACAAAGACAAGCATGTGTACCCATAAACAAAATGCATCACATAATGTACTGCCTCGTCTCCTCTACCCCTTCACTGTCAAAGTGTCAGTGACATGCTGCAAAGGGGACAAGGCGTCATCATCATGTAGATGGTGTTTGATAGAAGGGAGCATGTTAGAGCCCTCGGCTTTGATGTAGTGTTATCAGTTAGGGTTAGGCCTAGTAGCTGTCTGTATGTGTGAACAACAGGTTAACGTAGCCTCAGTGTTCATGTGTAAATGTCACTGAGACGCAGCGGCTGCAGATTTTTACCTGATAGTTGAGAAGCCTGTTTACGCCTCCTGTTTGCTCTATTTCAGTCACATCTCCTCCTCGCCTTCCGCCTCTCTGACCGCCCCTCTTTCATTTTAACGTGTGAAAGTATTTTTAGTTAACCTATCGACACATCGTTAGCATGTTAAAGGAAGCAGCTAACTGTCTGTCTCCTACATTTGTAATCTCCCTGCTCTGTTTTGGTGTCGTTGGATCGTAGCGGTGCGGGAGACTCCGTAGAGTCTGCTTCCTAAAACTCTGACCTGACTCCTGTTTGCATGCATGCAGTGACAACCAGATACATTTACTGCAGTTATTCCATCTGTCATGTAAACACCTTTAACAATGAAATGAGAGTGAGTCGCTCTGCTGATGACACTATAATAATGCTGATGATCATTTTAAAATAATATAATAAATGTTTATTTCTAGAGAAGTTTTTAAAACCGAAGCTACAAAGTGTTGGACACAAGGAAGCAAATTAAAATCAACATATTATAAAATGATTTATTAATTATTAAATAGGTAACATTTACAGTACCAGTCTCGGACACTTCCCCATTCACTTGAATGAGAAAGTAATACAAGCATGACAATAAGTGACCCAAGTCTCATATCCAAGTTAGAAATATCTTAATGAGTTTAAAGAAAAACAAAAATAATACAAAAGAAATTTATGTTTCTTAAGATTTTTTTTTCCTGTATGGTATTTTGATCATTTCTTTCCTTCATATATTGTTTAATTAAAACATTTTCCCACTATTTTTGACAATAATTTATTCTGTTGTCTTTATTAGTAGACTTTAGAAACATAAAAACATAAAATTCCCTGGATATGTATTGATTGTCTCATTTTAAAGGATGTTTTTATGTTGATGTTTTAATTAGGTATTTAAGATTTGGCTTCCCTTTTTTGACTTATTGCTGCAGGCTGTGGCTCTACTTAGTACACAGATGTTGTTTCATTGTGTGAATTTGATGCCTGACGAAGTTCCATGATAAACTGAATACTGACAGCGTGCAGTAAAATAAGATAAAAGAAATAAAGAGACAGTTTGATTATTTGTGTTATTTCCTCAGGCAGGTCGTTCCACAGCCTCGGGGTCCTTGACCGCAAAGACAGGATGCAGGAAAAGACATATGACATCTGGACAAGGATCTCAAGCTACATATAGCTACATATATGCTCTTATGGGACTAAAGGGTCAGAAATACATTAAGAAGCTTTAATCAGTAAAATCTAAAAGTCAGTCCTAAACTATGCTGTGAGCCAGTGCAAAGAGGCTGAAAGAGGTGTGATGTGGTCTGGACTGAAAGCTTTGGTTTTGAATTAACCAATATATTGCCATACTTAACCACAAGTATCTGAATCAAGGAGGAGTTTTCAAATCCGCCACATTACAAAGAATCATGATGTTCTCTGTGACAGATCGCTGCACCTAAGCGAGTTTCACATCCTTGTAAGGTGATTTTCATAGCTTACTGAAATGAATGGAGACCAACAGCAACCTGAGAGACTGTGAAACCACTTTCATGACTTTAAGATCCTGTGATCTTTTACAATACTTGAAGTGGAGCGTTTAGTCTCATTTTTGGGGGAAAACACTGTAAACCTTATCAGGTGTTGTCATCTGTGGGAGTTTATTGTTCCTCTGCTCACTCTATGGATGATGACGCAGAGAGATTTTAAAAATAGACAATTTGACTTTGGTCTCTCTAACGGATATTGGGTATTTTTTCTGTGCATGCACTAAAAAGCTCAGGTAATGAACCAGAGGTAAAGCTGTTTCTATACACAAACATCAGCAAGGACACAGCTGGTGGAGGGTCAGCAACTAAAAAAATGTCTCGTTATTATCTTTCTGTTATTTAACCAAGACGGTAAAACATGAACCAGACAATCAAACATACAACATTCGGGTGTTTTAGGTCAGGTTGCTGCTGATTGTGCACTTTAATCAGGCTGATACCTCTATCTGCTTCCTCATTGGGGTCACTGAGTTCATGTAAATGAGAGTGGGGAGTGAGGGGAGGTCCCACTCTTCATATCACTGAGAGTGGAAAAACAAATGTAGAGTCTTGAGAATCTTGAAAATTCCCCCGTGGCAACTTGTGACTTGTTTCCTCCATGGTTTAAATAAAGAATGTTTATAAGAAATAAAGAGAAAGGCTCAACTAAGGTCAGACTTAGATCCAGGTTTACGTCGGTGGAAGTTCTGGGGGGAAAGTTTAGCCATGTAGTTGACTCTCTCAACATCAAATGCCTTCATGTTCTCCTTCACATGCTGCTGTTTGGTTTTGAACAGTGTGTTTACTCTGCACACAGCCAGCCTCTGCTGTCAAACACTTGTGTGTGTTTCAGGAAGCTGAAAAACCAAGAACGCATGCAGGTAAAGGTTTCTGCAACATAAAAGGGTTCAATTCTACTACGTACGTGCAGAAAACAGCGACGTGTCACCGCTCTGGCAGCCAGTTGGGGGTCTTCAGCTCTTCTCTGAACACATCTGATTAGCACACTAGCTAATGGCCCCTCAACATAAACAATAGTGCTGTAGGACAAAACCCCAGGCTCCTCATTTATCTCAATGAGAGCACTGTATTAGTGCAGTGGGGGGGGGGGGGGGGGGGCTTCCAGGGTGTTAACAGAAGAAAAAAGAACGAAAACATGCAGGGCAGTAGTGTGAGATTAGCTGCTGGTTCTGGAAGTATTTCACCCCGCTCTAAATTCACATTTCAAAGTTTTCTTTTGTGATTTGTGATCAGTGTTCCTCAACATACATTTCAACTTTGTTTCTGAGAAATCCTGTTTTTTCTGTCACTTTGTATGATGAGTCCCTGCTGCGTTGTTTAATCAGACTCTGGTTCATTTTTACCTCTCGGTACAATTTGTTTGGGCAGATCTGAATCATACCTGGGTGCAGATCAAAACAACTGCACCAAAACCTTTTGAGGAAGTGGTCTCGGCCCGGTCCCAAACAATCTCTGGAGCGGTTTGTTTGTGGTGAGAACGTGAACCGACCTTGATCTGATATAACTACAAGGCGTACTCTGCAAGTTTGAGGAAAGAGGCTTATGTCGCCAGGGTTGCTTTACATACTGGGATGCGGTTTAGTGAAATCAACAGTTGCTAACAGCGAGCCAGAGAATGATTCGAGGTCCGACAAGAGGCCAGGATGACCTTCTTCAGGACCTTCTTTCTGTGGTTATGTTTTTGCTTCCGCCCCAGACACATCTGGCCAATTTTTTTTTAATGATGCATTTTGGTTCACTTGGATTTTTCTTTGTGTGAAAAGAAACCAAACCAAGAGGAAAATTCGTCCACTGGTTCGGACCAGAGCAAGTGAACTATAGGTTTGAAAATGTCCTCAATCTTTGCAGTGATTAATCAAATGGGCTGTATTTATATGCCGCTTTACAACGGGTCTCTCATTCACACACCAATGGTGGCGGAGCTATAACATGCAAGGCCTTACCACCATCAGGAGCAATTCTGGATTTAGTGTCTTGCCCAAGGACAGCTTGACATGTGGATAATAGGAGCTGGGAGAGGAGGTGTTCCCTCCTGGTATTTCAACTTCTGTCTATACCCTGAAGCAACACAGCCACACAAATGTAGACACTTGTTTTATTGTACTGAAAACCCCCGCACGTTGCCAGCTAAGGCTGTATAAGTCACCTACAGTGGCCCTCAGGGGCCGCCATAAGTCACATCACAGCTCAAATAAAGCAATAAAAAGTGACGATGGGTGAAATGCAACAAATTGTTGCTTTAATTATGAGACTGTTTAACTTGATAACCACCAATTTCAGACAGTTTTAAAGCTTTCCAGAGCGTTTACGTCCTGTGTTTTTACCAACACTGTACAGACAGTAAGAACATTATACCTGATTAAATGAATGTACAGAATATTTAGTTCAGCCTCGATTTCCTATGTAATTCATATTTTCTGTTCATTTAATGAATGCATTAGTCTCAATTGTTTCACTATCTTTTTCTTAATCTTTTGCAATAATCTGTAAAACACTTACAACTGTACAAACCTCTATGAAAAATGCTAGAAAATATAATTAATTGATTGATTAATATTGATTTTCCTTACAATACTGATCCAGGCATCGTGATCAAGATGAAGGCGATGGGAAGAAACATGAGTAAAAGATTTCTGAGCATCATTATCAGAAATTTGAATCTTTTTTTTGTCAGAATATGAGAGAATATGTATAAACATACTGTAAACATACCACATACTGTGGTTAACTTTTCAAGCATGTTTAAACATTCATGTGTTGATCACAGTGGAAGTGAGTTAAAATATCAGCGGGGCCGGTGAGGAAGTGAACAGACTGTTTCTGGTCAGAGTGTTTCTTATCAGAGCTAATAAGATGATTGCAGCAGCTTTCATCCTCTTGTCGGCTTGTTTATGACGGCATGCTGACTTTAAAGCTCCGACAAATGCTCAGATTGGAAGGACTGCTGTTGCTTTTGTATGTCTATGCATGTCTTCCTGCAACTTGTGAACCGGCCACGATGATGAACCCACAGACTGGATTTAATTCTGATGGTTTTGAATGTTTTAGCCTGTTAACTAACAAATTGACTTTACTTAACATTTTCCAGTCTGCTGCAAAAAGATTTTCAGATTTATTCCCCCTCATTCCAGCTGCTTTAAACTTTTATTTTTTTCACAATCATGTGGTAATGTAGAAGCAGGTGGGGACTGTTTTGAAAAGTCTCTCTTGTGGTGCATTCAGGGACACACTTACCCCCTTTCCACCCACTGGAACCTGGTGCTGGTGACGGTTTGCAGTTGGTTCAACTAGCAAACCCTCTAAGAAGTGGCTTTCTTTTCCATGGGCTAGAGAGAGCCAAGTCATTATGTAACTGAGCATGCTTCAAGTTTCCTAGCAACGCTGACGCCAACTTCAAGCACTTCTTACTCCAACATAGTAGGAGGTGGTAATGCACCGTAACGCTGGTTGCCACCTACCACACAATTGGAAAAAGAAGAAGAAGCACAACAACAATGACAGACTACATCACAGCTTTACTTTCTCTTGTATGTACTGCATACTGCCCACTAAATGAACAATTAAATATGTCATTACCAGCAGACTGATCACACTGAAGTATGCTCAAACAAGACATGACTGTATGACATGACTGTCGGCCCCCTCACATATCCGAAAAACATCACAGCAAATTTCCAAACAGGCGTTATTTGGATAAACTGACCACATATTGGGAATCTACATGATTACTTTCTCGTCTAAAACGTAATAAAGTGACATATTAACAGCTTAACTCTCTCTATATGGCTCTGGCTCGGCTCTAAAGAGACGCAATGCATTTTGGTTGGTCATGTTCGGGGGGGTGGGGTTTGCAGGAAAGTCCGTCGCTGATTGGTCAAACACAGAAACTGTGGCTGCTTCAACTCATTCACCACTTCATTCATAAAACAAGGAAGTACTCTCGTATTGATATCAGGATGAAGGGGGGACATTTCCCTTCGTTTTTTGCTGACGTTAAAAGTGAAGTTAGGCTTTGTTGTCAGCTTCCTGCAGTGGTGGCGGAGCGAGCTAGAGAGTGAATGAGAGGAGAGGGAGCGGTGGTAGCAAGAACAAAGAGTGAATGAGAGAAATGAAAATGTGATTTTGTGATTGCTTCATGGCGTAAAGGAGAAATAAGTAACCGTCAAACTTGGGTTTAACTTGTATGATCTACCCGGTATAGAAATAATAACCAAATTTCATTGTTTTTGACTAGTTTATAGACTATTTTTTTTTGCTTATATCTCATCTTTGCCACTTTTTCCTTTAACAAACTTTCCATACAGTGTTCAATAAATCTGTAATTGAATCATATCCATTATTTGAGAACTGATAATAAAAGAAAAAATGTACACAAATGAACTGACAGCTGCTGGTTAATGAACAATATGACAAAACAATTTCATCATTCTCTGAAGTGTTTGTTTACAACAGAAAGGTTCAAGGCAAACAGAAGAAGGAAATGTGTGTTTATTATCAAACCAAACAGGGTTTTTCAGGAGGATGTGGGGGACGAAGGTTTAGCGGGAGGAGACGTGTGACATTTCCAGGAAAATGTGTTAAGTTTGACAAGTTTTAGTTGTTGTTGTTGTTTCCAGGAGTTTGTTGGTGTAGAGCATCTCTCTGTGGTATGTTTTGCCTGAGGAGGCGAGCAGGTGTGACGCCTGAGAACCAACTGGTTTTTCCATCAAGTTTATTAGTTTTTATTTTTATTTCAATGTTATTATTGTTGTTCAGTTTGTTGATTTATTTACTTATTTCTTTAAATGATATTTTCTGTTTATTCTATTGTTGCAAACAAATGTTTATATGTTTATTATTAGTGGAGGTGATTTTTTTTAAAGGTATAATGACAGAAGTTATGTGCGATCGGTAATACAAAAAATATATGATGAATTACTTCTTCATTTATTTTTATTTTTTTAATAATTTCTTAACTGAATTTGGGATCATTTTGAATTCTCCATGCAGCCAAAATTTCATTTAAATCACTTTTTTTTTTTTAAACATACTGTTATCATCAATTATCCATACAGGACCAGGTGTTTCTGAGAGAGAAACATGAGCATTCACCCCAACCTCTGCTGCCGATCCTGGCAACTTTTTCAGTTCGGTTCAACCTTTTAGTGATTTGCAAATGCATCTCTCTCTCAGGCTGAACTGGTCTGTATCCACATCACAATGCCCAGCAGCTAAAGAGAAGGAAAGACAGACGGTTAATAATGAATGAAATAAAGCAGAGACTGTGATATTCGCCGAAACACTAATGCAACAAGTCCTCTAAATAAACAACCAAATACGTCGTTGTGCAATCCATAATGACACACAGGAGCGTTTTCTAATCTGGTGTCCATATATTGGCAGAAATCTGCAGGACAACATCATCTGTCTGTGCTTTCCAAACCCGTCACAAATCACTGTTAAAAAATAATGATGTTTTATGATGTGACAGCGCTGCGGTTAAGGTCTAGTTAGGTTTAGGCACAAAAACCACTTAGTTAAGGTTTAGGGACGGATCACACCGACCACAGGATCGTCGTTATGGGGACGATTGCGGTAACGTTTTTGAAATGACTGTCCTGACTTGCGGTCAAAAACAGGAAACAAACAGCGGTCTCCTGGGGCAAAGTTCACTGTTAGGTGAATGCTGACCGCCACCTCTCTTCCTCCAAATGAGGAATATACATCTGATCTGAACTTACTCATCATAACATCCAATGTAACTATATCACGTTTTCAGTTAAGTGACATTACGACCTATTGTGTTGTTTTTTTGTAAACATCATACCTGTAGCTGTACATCAGCATGTTAACATTGTCATTGTAAGCATGACTCAAGACTCTTAGTCCTGTTTATTGCATGTTTGATATATTTTCTTCTCTTTTTCTGTCTTCTCACTTCTAACTGGTTTGTCTATATTTATGAAAGATTTACAGGCAGCTAGTGGTCCTTTGCTGTGAAATGTCAGTTGTCTTCTTTTAGACTGAGAAGAAAGACGACAGTGAAAACAGGAAGACTTGATAGAGACCCCACACCACACATACACGCACACGCACAAACCACACACACACACACACGCACACACCACACACACACACACACTTCCTGCACCTCTTTTATTGTAAGACCTGATATGTTGATGGGAACTCAAATAGAGAACTGAAAGTGGACTTCCAATGTGTGTGTGTGTGTATGTGGGGTGCGCACGCGCGTGTGTGTGTGTGTGTGAGGAAGTTAGCAGCGGGTTGGGTGAACACACACTAACCGTTGGTAAGGTTGGGGTCGTGTGTGAGTGTTAACAGTACTTTCACATTGACAGCAGCAGCCTCCTCATTCATTTTAATGAGATTACTATGTTGATGCAGAGAGGGTATCACCGCAGGAGATACCAGGGGAAAAAACCCAAAAACAGCCCTACATTTAAAGAAAAGAAGGTCCTGCGTTGGTGGCAATGTGTTACTTCAGATACTGGTGAGACATGTAATATGATCCAGGAGGTCCAGTTTCAGTAACAGATCACAGTCACCCCACAAAGTTTATAATACTCTGACACAGCATTTAAAAACTCTGGAGAATTATCACAGTGGTAATTATATTCTCTTTTATTGCAATGATCATGAGGTAAACAGTAAAAGTATGGCATTAATGATATAAATAAGTCTACCAAGAATGTGCGCTTGCTGATCTGATTGGTCAACGCAGCACCCTTCGCATCTGACAACCACACATTTTATGTAGCATCTAACCAAACCACAACCCTGTACATACAAACTTTTATTTACTTTTGTTCTGTTTTACCCGGTTTGGACTTTTTAATTCTAATGAAGGGAAAACAGTTGACAATAATGTTGTTGTAACTTTGTGGCAAGAGTTTAAGGAAAGCTCTTTCCTGTTTCGACATCACACTGCCCTCTTACACAATGCTGGGTCCGTAATGAAATAATTTTTCCAGTTTGGTGTGGGAGACTGGCCTGCACAGAGCCCCTGACCCATCCCACAGCTTTGTGATGAACTGTAACACCGACTGCGAGCCAGACCTTATCACCCAACATCAGTGTTGGACCTCACTAATGCTCTTGTGGCTGAATGGGAGCAAATCCCTGCAGCCAGGTTACAAAAGCTGGTGGAAATCCTGAAACCAGAGTGGAGGCTGTTACAGCAGCAGATTAATCACATACTTAGTGGTACCCAGAAGAGAGACCGCATTCCCCTCCCCTGTACTGGCCTCCTTTCACTGGTTACCATTGAATTGATTATAAGAGCACGGATTGGCATCAGCTTACATCAACAATCTCCTCAGTCCATATTCTACATCCAGACCCCTCAGACTCTCTGATCAATCACTCCTCTCTGTTCCACATTCCCAGTCAAAGGTGACCAAGCTTTTTCTACTGCCTGACTGTCCCCTCACTGTCCAGACTGAAATATCTCAACAACTATTGGATAGATTGCTATGGGATTCTGTACAAGCATATATGGTCCCCACAGGATTAATCCTAATGACCTCGGTGACCCCCTAACTTTTCAGCATAAGCTTTATACAGCTACTTTACATTGCACTGTAGTGAGCTAAACTATTAGCAATGATGGCATAGTTGTGCTTCCACTTGGCTAGCGACACCGAACTAGCCTAGTCTCGTGTTAGATAACCAAAAAGTTTTATATATTATCAGTCTACAAACAATGACAACACCCGAGGCAAGTTTTATGACCAATCCAACTTATTTTCTGATCAGCTAAGTCACCACAACTTCCATAAAACAAAACTTAAAGCTACTAGCTGAGCTGATCACAGTAGTTAGCTTAAAAAGTTGTCTCACTCACGAGAGATATCAGATTAAATTAGGAAATAAACACTGAATCTAATTTGATCTGATCTGATTTTGCAACCAAATTATGAAAGTTTACTCCGTTTTCAACTCTTATTCTTGAAACTGCCATTATATTATGAGTTTGGAGGATTTTCCATCATGTAGGCCCATTAATAATGGTTGTAGGTGTCTGATATGATGCTCATTTTGCTTTTAGATATTTGAGTGGTTGGAATATTCATGTGCTTCCTTCCTTCTCTAATTTTCACATTTTTAAGCAATGTTTAGCCCCCACATACAAAAAAAATACATAGAAATAGTCTATATAGAGGTATGTTTTTAAAAGTTTTTTGATGGGGAAGAATCTCAGTCCCTGATAGTTAACAGTCCAGGAAACGCCCTTGTTAATCGTCTGCTCGAATGTCCTTTAAATGTAAAGAAATTCCACCGAATCACAGCTCCTTCTCATCTTTAAAGTGTGAGTGTGTGTTTGTTTGTGTGTATTTAACACCCACCCACCCCCCCATAATCAGCCAGCTTGTCTTCACTTGTCTCTACTAGAAGATGAAAGGCATTTGTTGAATATCAAACAACCTGACGCTAGACCAGACAAGCACTTCCTCCTCCTCCTCCTCCTCCTCCTCCTCCTCCCCCTCCTTCTCTTCCTCACCTTTGCTACATGGGAAATATTCAATTCCTCGACATTTATCTGACAGCTGGAGTGACTCTGAAGCATGAGGTTTTGTATGTCAGCAATATTACATCCTGATTATTAAAAAATAATGGTAAGTAATGCTACTTTCCTATATTTGTTTCATCTTCTGTGTCAATCTGTTCTCTCCACGTGTCTTTATTTACTTTTGTGTAAATCAAAAGCATATTTCACCCAGAACAAATTATTCATAAATTCAACACTGTGAAATATTTTATGTCTGCAAAAAAAAAAAAGAAAAGAAATGGGCTAAGGAGCAAAATTTTATTTACAAAATCTGGGTTACAATCCACTTTTGGTTGAGGTTTTTTTTATTATCAAACCACCCCACAGTTAGGTCAAACCGCACATCTTAGTGTCCTAGATTTGTCTTTCCCGTCTGTGTTTGCATGCAACTTACGGTACTGAAGCATCCCAGCAAACACACACACACCCACAAACACACACACACACACAAGTATAGTGTTTGGATCTCAGTCTGACAGCAAGATGTATGGAGGACAGATGGACCCAGACACATAACTTTTACTTTCACAACACTCTTGTCCTTTACTTTGGACTTAATGTATTTTTCTTTACTTAATTAAACTGTCAGTTGTCTCTAATTTAAGAACATTAATGAGCAGCTGGACACAGTAGATCCCATGTGTCCCACCTGTGTGTGTGCTGGTTCTATAAATGTACAAAAATGTCAACTGAAACCTTTTTAAATGTTAGGTGTAGATTTAAAATGCTTTAAAATCTTAACTGTGGACTACAGCTTTATTTAAATATGATCAGATCAGCTCATTGTGTGAAGTCAACACTGCGGTACATCATTTATTTATTTAAAGCTAAAATTACATTAAAGTTACATTTATGCTAAAAGAGTAGCGTTAAGTTGTTTTGGGCGTTCAACAAGTAAAATTCCAGTTCATCTTCTCATATTAAATGTCAGGTGACCGACAGTTTGAGCTCTTAAAGTCTTAGATGGATATTAAACTCTCCTAGCTGACTCATCGGCATGAAGCGGGATGAACAACTGAGTAAGATAATACCTGATTATTTGATTTTAAAAAAAGTCAAGGTACAAGCCTGTGGACATAAAAACTGAAGGAGAGAAGTTCAAAGGTGCATTTCAGTATGAAACATCCGATCACAAAGCTTCTAATTCTGCTAACGGTAAGCTAAAGCTAAAACTGATAAAACATTCTGCAGTTTAAATCACTTTCACATTCAGATCAGTTTTAGATGAATTCAGGAGCAGTTCTTCCCCTGTAGTGTAGCTCGTCGGCACTTTTTGAATCTCTAGCTGAGCGGGTGACGCCGGGCCGTAAAGCCAGGTCTCATTCACAATGTATTGCAGTCACCACTGTCCCGGCGTTTGAGTCCATATGTGTGAACGATCCGTTAGGCGGCTGTTAGCCAACCACCGTTCCCATCCTGACACTGGATTGCTTGTGATAGCATCTCGTCGTTAGCATCCTGCTGTTAGCATGCCGCCATATGTCAAATACCAAATGGCTCCATTTCACCTTCTGACAGCAGCAGTAACGTCTTCAACAGACTGTGAGGTGAAGGACGACCGTACAGCTGCACACACATATACACAATAAAACAGCTGTTGAGCATATACACGTGAGCATACATTTGACACACTGCTGCACAGCAGATAGTAACTGTATACAAACACTTGAACACACTCGTGCACAACTGACACAGATACAAACACACACTGACACACTTCTGTCAGTCTACTCTGATGCAGATATTTTGCCTTCACTAAATTGATCATTTAACCCTTTAATGGTCTTCTCAGATAGTGGTAGAGCGTGACATCTTGTCAAAAAGTTAACCATGCTAGTTATACTTGTACTCTTGGCATGTGTCCTGTATGTTTTCATGAGTAGTTATATTTTTTGATTTAGTCAAGTTTAGAGGAAAAGAACGTATTTTGATTGCGAAGGAATAGCCCCAGGTAAATTCACAATGACACTGATAATGTCAATAACTTTTTATATACTGTATTTATGCATACAATGCAACACTAAGTGCTTGACATGAAAGCAGAGATGCATTTACAATAAACAAGGATAAGTCAAAATGTCAAAGTCACAGTGTTGAAACAGCATCAAAAGATTTCCCTTAAACTCTGAGGCAATAATGATTCAACAAAGTCAAAATTAAGCACAAAAACAGTTGTGGACACTGTGAACAGCACGACTTCTGCGAAATGGTGAACTTAGATTAGAGTGTATAAGAAATGCTTCTAGAAAAACAAGTTGTTGACGGTCCGCACAAAACCACAGAAAGAGGATCTCTAAAACTGTTTTGCCAGTGTCTCACCACACATTTGTATAAATCTGATCTACTGTAGTTCTACAAATACTAGATAGATAGATAGATGGATGGATAGATAGATAGATAGATAGATGGATAGATAGATAGATAGATAGATAGATAGATGTTGGTTTGACAGGCTGTGATTTGTGCAACAGAAGCAGAGGACAGGTGAGGGGTCACGTTTAGGTTAAACGGTTGTGTGACAGTGTGTTTGCACACAGCGTGACAACAGGTGTGTGTATGTGTTGGGTCAATCATCACACACACACACACACACACACACACACACACACACACACACACACACAGAAGGATCCTTCTGTCTGACAGCAAGACGAATGGCGGCGACAGATGCACACATAACTTTTACTTACAAAACATTGAGTGTGGATGTAAGAGATGTGTGTATGTGTGTTAGGAGGAGAAAGAGAAGGAGTCGGTCGGAGACGGGAGGGGGTTGAGAAAGCAGTAACGTTCAGAGAAAATCAGAGAAGAAGAATATTAATAAAGGGGAGGAAAAACACATGTGAAACACACTTATGAAATTGTTTGTGTAATTTAAAGTATCAGCAGTAAACATCATGTTTTAATCCGTCAATCCATCGGAATCAAACAGTGAGAACTTCTTTCTTTCAGCATCATCATGCAGGGAGGAATTTACAAGACAAAAGGACAAATAGAGAACAATTTGTACACCCAGAACTTACTGACCCGTGTAAATGCTAAATTTTTGTCCCGGGGGATCTGTATGGTAACTTTTACAGATTTTGAGTTACATTAATAGCATTTATGTCATTGCCACACCTGGTGGTACACTAGGTCCACAATAACAGGATGTACGTCAAAATCTGCAGATGATTTTTTTTATGCGTTGTATGTGATATTGTGTTATGTGTCAGCATGGCTGCGTTTTAGGTTCTCCACCTCCAAACACTCCTCAATTCTTCATTAATTAGGGTGCACAGAAGAGCTAGTGACAGAAACTGTGACTCAAGTGTGTTCAAGTGTCCTCGAGCGAGACACCAAACCCAATGTTGCCCCTAACGGTTTGGTCAACACCTTGCACTGTAGTTCTCTGCGGCCACAGTGTGTGTGTGTGTGTGTGTGAGTGAGAGGCAAAGTGAGACAATGAAAACCAGGAAGTCCAGTTGGAGCTACAGATGAATGCATTTAAAGTCTTATCAGATGCCAAAACTCTGCGCAGTGGTTTGCAATAATCACAGACAGGATGTTACAACTCTGCAAGGTTATCATGGTGGTAACTGTGTTAATCTTTTGCAATGTGCATGTATGCGATTGGCCAACACGGCACCTTGTCAGTTGACACTGTGTTGCGGCAACAGTTGAGCTTGGTTCAACTATGCCAATACTCCAGCCAAAGGGCCTCCACGTTGACTTCTTCAACTACAAGACCTGCCACCCTGTCATAAGCACTAGTGGATGGCGGCCATGGACACCACGTAACGAGCACTGAGCATTTGAGATTAAAATTTGCGTCCTTCATTTAGGTTTTTTCCCTCCATCATGTTAGGAAGTCAGTCTTATTAGAATCTGAATACTGAATCTGGACTGAATACCTAATCTAGTGTGGACACAGTCTCCATCCTAAGCCACTTCACTGTCGGGACTTAAGCTGACCTCAAGGGGTTTGAGGGTGGAGAGTTGGGAGATTTGAGGGTGAAAGGGTGAGTTAGGTGTGGAGGGGATGGGAGGGGGGGTCACCAGCTAATGATCTTAAATCCTTGACAGGTCAAAGGTCTTTTTAGGATCCACTTCCAGGACACAATAGAGTCCTGTTCTTCCCCTGAGCTAGAACAGTCTATTCAGCTACAGCGCACCAACCTTTGACCCCCCAAAAACCTCCTGTGGAGATAGTTTCTGCCAATGACTTTACTACGTAATTTTCCATGCAGTAATTTTCCATGCTGGCATCATGTGGAAAATGCAATTAGCTCTTCAAAAGAAGTAACAATAGGGTGAAAATCTTTGATGAGCGAGCCAATCAGAAAAGACTTGACCGCAACATTATGCAACAGTAGATCTGACTGTAAAAAAAAAAAAAAAAAAAAAAAAAGCATGTCACATGGAAGCATCTTATGACTTTTTTGAACTGTGTTTTTTAAAATTAACTTTTCCACAGCAAATACAAATTATATACAAGAACACACAAAGAGGAGAAAAGTGAATCAAAAGATAAATAAATGAAATGAAATGTGACTCCTTGTTGATGATTGGCTCACTGTCTCTCCTAAAACACATTGATAAATTGTTAAGATAATCAATGTGTTTATAAAGATGAGATGAACACAAAAATTAAGTAGAAAACATCCCATGTGCTGCACGGTGGCGAAAAAACAGTCACTGTAAAGATTTAAACTGAGAACCATCACGTTCAGTGGTTGGAGAAGGTTTTAAATCTCCTTTATGAGGGTGATAAATAGCGGCTATGCATGTTTCACCACATTGTTTCATCTTCTCTTTTATTGTGGCTGTAAACCGTTCCATATTAGAGTGATCTGCTAAGAGGTTTAGCCATTGTGTAAGTTTTGTTTCTCTGTTTCTTTGTTTGTCTCCTTCCAGATGAGTAGGATTATGTTAAAGAGGTAAGTATGAACTTAAAACCAAAAAGCATTGTAACTTAAGACCCTCTTAGTAATTATTCTAAATTAACGAGCAAATGAGGATAAAAGTGTCTTAAGAAGCTCTGAACCAGCAGAAGGAACTGCAGATGAAGTTTATGTTCATTTTTAAGTCAATACTTTGATTGTGAAAGCTGATGTTAAATAAGTGATAAGGAGTGAAATAAAATAAGAGAATAAAACTAAACTAGCACACAATAAATAATTAAACATTTGATCTGCCAGCTGAAATGCCGCCCCTGATATTCAGTTTCCAGCTTCCTCATCTTCTATTATATTCTTTCATATATTCTTCTATCATTTTCTTTTATTTTATGATACTGATACAGAAAATTATGACAGAATGACATCCACAATAAATGAAACACTCTTAAACTGACTTCCACACAGTAACATGAATCTTATAATCCTTAACCTGAACCTTAAAGTATCCTGAACCTCAACCGGTCGATTTCTGTGATGCTTAATAGACAGAGTTGACATTAAGAAGCTCTTAGCATCATTCACATGTACTTACTCTTTAGCGTTTTCTTTGAATGTAAAAATTCATTGAAATACTCTTAGAAAATACTTATTGGGAAACAAAAACCTGTTGTTATATTTTGTACATGGATAAACAAAAATTAATATTTTCCTCTTCAAGCTTATGAAAAAAACATGAGCACATATAAATTAACAACCGTGTCTCCTAGAAATTATGTTCATATACCATTAAATTGCAACAGTAAATACAGTATGTTTTGCTAGAAATGTAATTCCCACCAAATATCCAGTAGAAGAAACTACAGCATTATTAAACTTTGTACAATTATGTTTAGGCAGCATTTGGTAAAGGTTAGTGAAAGATTGTGGTTTAAAACAGAAAAAAACTCTGTGACTTGAAGCACAACATGTTCAGTGACATTTAAACGAAACAACGATCTTTCACTAACCTTAACCAAACCACACACAGGATTCAGGACACAGGGTGTGAAGCTCGGTTACAGTTTCAGAGCGATATGTTAATGCAGCGCTTAATTCATTAGAAAAAAAAAAAACGCTGCCTGTGAACATGCAGGCAGCGATTACATAACTGGGAAACAGTTCAGTTGTATATAAACATAATTTCTAGGAGACTGAGTTGCAAATAATGTCTCATGTTACATGAAATTTTATACTGAACTTGGAGTTGGAACCGGACTTTAAACAAACAGAGTTATATTTATATTCACCGTTTCTCACCAAAATTCATTGTATATACCCTTGAGGCTTAACAAGCGTGTCGGCTACACTTACTTCCTCATAATTTATTAAAATCTATGTTTGTTAGCTGTACCCTTCTTCTTCTTCACTGTCTTTGTTGGGGCAGCTCATGCACAACACAAACAAATTATCTCTCCGTAGTGGTATAAAACTCACATTTTTTTACAATAAATACCAAAATATCTCTTTATTTTCTTCAGTTTCTATAATTTCATGATAAACCTCATATAGAATCATATTTATATTTAGTTTTTTTGGTCATAATACCTTTAAATCTTTAAAGTAAATTTAAAGGGAATTTGCTTTTTGCATTTTACATGTATTTTTCACATTGTGACCAAACATTCAATCACAGTTTTTAATGCAATGTAATGTAATAATTCATATGAAAAAAAGGTGTATTTCCCCCACTCATTCACATATTTTTTTCCCACACGTAACACAGTATCATATCTCAACTTCTCACTTGAAAGGACAGCTCACAGGTGAAAATTTCATTTCTCACTGAGGAAATGGGAAACTGATAATCAGATAAAAACCAACAGATGTCCATAAGACAAGTGACTGATAATTCAGTTGCGTTTTCTCACCTAAATACCAGAATCAGTTTCTTTATTAATATTTTTAGAGAAAAACCATGTGAGGTAGGTTCATTACTCAAAAAATTAGACAAAAGGAAATGCTAAAAAAAAAGTAGCTAAAAATGGATTTGCAAACTTCCCACCAAAGATGTCTTTTCTATCTCAAATTAATTACTTTTATGAATTAATTTGTTTCCTGTCCCACACACCATGTTGAATTATCTTGTTTGTTTTTAATCTTTTTTCCAATTTATTCGGTGTTAAGTTGGCGTGGACGCACGCTGCATCAGAACTGCAGCAAATATATCAATTACTTATTCAAACAACTGCAGCAGTCTTACCCGACAAAAAGCAAAAAAAAAAGAAATAAACACAGTTCCACCTAAAACAAGCGTAGAAATTATTGGCCATATGTTGTTGATTCTCTCCTGGATTTCTCTATTTTGTATTTAATATGTAAATTAAAAATGTGCACAAAGCTAACAACAGTTTACCAAAACGAATCAGTGAATGTTCTCCGTCTACCTGTTACAAGCTTTTTTAGATTGGTTAGATGCATGGTTCGATACTGCGTACGTATCAACACAACAGCAACAATTATGGAGCAAAAACTGTGACACATTTGCATTGTTTTCATACAGAAAGCTTTAGAAATACTTTTCTCACTCAAACACAAACAACCAACAAAACTCTGGATCTGCAGCATATTTTACAAAATCTTACATACTCACTTCAAAACTCTTCAGTTTATGTTCAAAACCTGATATTCATGCTGTCATACGGACAGCAATTAACTGTTAATTATGAGAAGTGTCTGTTTTAAATGAAGAGATTCTTTAAAAAATATAAATGTAACTAATAATAAGACTTTATAAATTTTTTTCTCATCCTTTATTACCTTTTTGTCTTTTGCTTCTTGCCGTCGGGATGATTTAATATTCAGAAAGAAATATGAAAGTAAAGTCTTAATATGTATGTATGTCTCAGTCACTCCACACACACACACACACACACACACACACACACACTCTATACAGTATCTGATTCACATACATTCCTCAGTGTTTTGATGGCACAACAGTCCTCTGAGAAGAGCTTTTGTCACTGAGGTCCATCTGGTGTGTGTGTGTGTGTGTGTGTGTGTGTGTGTGTGTGTGAGAGTCTGTGTGTGTGTGTGTGAGTGTGTGGGGGGTGGGGGTGGGGGCAACACTTGCGTGTGTTTGTGTATAAAATCAACGTCACCCTATAAAATTACAGGGAGAACTTTGAGGACTGAGGGGGATCATGTTTGTGTGTCCTGCTCTTTGATAACTGCCTATAAAATTATAGGGGTCAAGTGTGGGTTTTATAGAAATGTATATGTGTCTCTGTGTGGGTGTGTGTGTGTGTGTGTGTGTGTGTGTGTGTCCTAACAGCCTGTAAAATTATAGGGAGAACAATGGACTGTGGGCACACACACACATACAGTTTGTGTGTGTGTTTACAAGAGATGGACTGAAGGCCATTACAGTCATTTCAGGTTAAATTCCAGGGAACTCTGGAACAATAAGACACTAATGTTAGTCTTTTTTTTGGTGTGTGTGTGTGTGTGTGTGTGTGTGTGTGTGTGTGTGTGTGTGTGTGTATGTGTGTGTGTGTGTGTGTGTGTGTGTGTGTGTGTGTATCAGCATTTCATTACAAGACTGAGTTAAGAACAGTGTTGTTTTCTTCACAGTTATTGAAACCGACAAACTGTTAAAGGTTTAAAAATTAACTTTGTGGGTTATATACAGTATCTTTCTTCACATGCTCACCAGTCATGTTGCCTAATTGTTGACTGGAGGGCAGGTGGTTGAGATTAGTGGGAAGCCTATACCTACTAATCACTATAGCTGGGGAAACACTGGAGGAGGGTTTCTCTTCAACATTCCTTCTGAAAACAACAAATTGGGTTTTTCAGCAACTGACGGTTATTTGTAATTTTGTTAAAAGTTTAAATTACACCTCAGTCGTCTGTGACGATCCTATGGAGAGTTTCCTACCGTGCTTTTGTCATTCCTGGTTTCTGAACAGGGACGTTTCCCGGGGTGATTTGTATGGTGTCCCACGGTACGTTTTCATGGAGAGAAGAGTCAGTGTGGCTGCTGGGAGGACGAAGGAGGCCCAACTTTTCCAAAGAGACCCAAAGTGCAGAGCAGCATGGAAACGTGGGTGGGGGATAGGCACGTACAGGTGGACCACATACACCTGTGAACTGAATCAGGAGGAGAGAAATCCATTAAAAGGCTCAGTGTGCTTCAAATGAACTACTTTGTATGAAGCATCTGGACACGTCTAAAAGAAGAAGGTTTTGGTCCTGTTGTCATAGAGACGGGACAAGATGCAATGGACAGTTTTTCATGGGTGACATTCATAGTGTCACACTCAGTGGTACACATGAAAAGTGTGAGGGATGAAAACAGAGAACTTGAGAGATGTTCAAACTCTGCCTGCTTTCACACCTCAACGCACCTCACTGATCAATGTGTAAAGTGAGAAGAATCATTGGATGGTTTCATACACTGGTGGATAATCCCACTAGCAGTTTGAAGCGTGCTGATGACTTAAAGTTGTGTTTAGATATTAGCATAGTGTGAAAAAAACCCCCCCATCAGACACAGTTAGGTCGCATTCAGACGAAATCTGGCGGTCTGGCACTACAGGAAGTTGAATTGGAGTTACAGGTTAATTTAATTGAAGGAGTTATCAGAAGCCAAAAACACTGCACAGCGGTTTGTAACGCAAATGTTTTAACTTTCCTCACAACGATGGCGAGGTTAACAGTCGAATACAGCGTTCACGTTACAAAGTAATCCACCGATGTGCGCTCGCATGTATGCGATTGGCCGACATGGCGCCTTTGCCGGATGACGTTGTGTTGCGTTACGATGAGGATAAGGATAAAACAATGTCAGCGAGACAACTTTTCAGAGCAGTATAATCCTGACCTACATTATGAACCTCTTTGCAGTGTTTTAGTGTCTTCAAGCTGCAATTTACAACGTGTTATTTCTTCTTGCTCAAATCAACATCTTTCACTAATCAGAACAAACCAATAATTGCAACATAAACCTTCCAGAGCCCGTTAGGATTGCATTATTTCATTTTTTTCTTTTTATTCTTTTGTAATACGGAGCTGAATTTCAGTTGCATCTGAATGAACTTGTTCCAGCTGCTCTTCCTGTTGGGAAACAAGTATCGACTGAATCTGACACAGAACGAAAGCATCCGATTGTGTGTTTTTTTTTTCCAACTATAAATTTCTCCCTGTATGACTGCTCTAAGAACAATTAAAGGAAGCTTTGATTCTGAGGTTTCAACACCAGACGATAACATTTGGAGTAAATCAACACATCAAACACTTTCTGCTCCAAAACTCCACAGTGTCCGACATTTCAGAGAAGAAACGCACACAGACGTAATATAGTTAACAGACATGCGTTTATAATAAAACATCTACTTGTTTTAATATACCAGCTTGTGGGCTACACACACACACACACACACACACACACACACACACACACACGTGCCAAGCTCGACCCATTTAAGAGAAAATAAGCTGGCACGTTTTTGTAGAAGAAGAAGAAATCCAACATGTGCACTTCTTCTTTTTCCAAGAAGCAGCCATATTTTCCTGGTATGCATCCCGCTCCTCGAACCCCCCGCCACTCTTAACCACAGCCCGCTGCAGCATGGCGTTTCCAGTGTGTTTTTGAGGTACGTACAGAGAGATGGGGGGTGTGGGGGGGGGGTCTCTAAAGCCATGTCCTTTATAATGTGCAGGGGCCCAAACTGTTCAGAGGTACTCTCTCTCTGTTCTGTATTGTTGAGTCTGTTTTGAGGTCGGACCTTGAAAGCGTCCTGACTGGTAATCAGCAGTTTTTAAGATGATCAAACAGCCTCCATTATGATGGAGGACAATGGGACTGACAGGAGAGGTTGGGGGGGGGGGCAGAGCAAGAAAAGATGACAATAGATTTCCTCTTTCTTTCCCTCCTCATTTGTTCTTTCCTTTTCCCCTCTTAACTATTCACTACTTTTCTTCCCCCCCCTCTTCTTTCCATCCACTGTTGTTTACTAAAATCTACACCCACAAAAAATGTCTCCAAAGTCGTGGTGCTCAGCCTTACACTGGACCGCTGGAACTCACTGCACACTCCTCAAGAAAGATCTTTTAGAAATTATAATAATAAAAACAAAATAGTATTTAATATTTGACAACATGTGTTTAAAAATGTATTACTCGTTGTCTGTGCAGAAGTTGTTATTGCTCTCCAAGACTGCAGCTGTGGACAAATCTACAGAATCTCTTGAAGTTGACATAAGTAGGAAAATGTCTGCATTTCGCTGTTTGTACAGCTTGTGTGTTTTTGTTTTCTACTACTTAACTCCTTGTTCTTCTCGTCCTTAATCAGCTGGTTATCTGGTTGCCAGTGTGTTTTTGAAGCAGGTGAGAAAGTGATTGTGGGTACCACAAAACACTGAATTAATAATTAACAAGGAGCCAACATGTGTGTTTTCTCCAAACACTTTTGGAAAACACAGAAAAGTCAAGTTGTACCTGAGTCTTTAGAGTGTCTGCCTCCAGGATGAAAAGCTGGTCGTTGATACAGGAAATTAATAAATGAAATAATGCATCTTCTTGTGTGTGTTTAATACAAAAGTTAAAAGAAACTGTTTGACATTCTGGGAAATACACTTCTTAATATTCGCTTTGTTTTTGAGAGATTAGATGAAAAGATCAATACTGCTCTCATATCCGTCTGTTAAATATGAAGCGAGAGAAAGTTGATTGTGGTTTGAGGTGCTGGTGACACAATGAAATACAATCCAGGAAGTTAAAGTAGCAGTTACAGATTAATTGCATCTAAGGACTTATCAGAAGCCCAAAAACACTGCGCAGAGGTTTATAACACTGACAGACAGGGTTTTACAACTCTTTAAAGTTACGACGGAGGCAGCTGTTTTATCTTTTGTCACGATGATCACGAGGTAAACAGCTGAATACGGCGTTCACGTTACAAAGTAATCCGACAGGAATGTACGCTCGCATGTATGTAATCGGCCAATTCAGCGTGTCGTGGGGTTGCGTTCCGGCAAAAGTTGATTCTGGTTCAACTTTTTTTGCTGGATGACCGCAGCGGGTGTATGCTGAGCCTTATGCAGTCCTCACTCCTGCAGCGTAAACACACTGCCCCCCTTCAAATGAACGGGAGGGCTGCCATTTTTCACGCATTGCGGCAGCGAACGGCTAGCATGGCTCTGTTCAAAGTAGCAAAAAAAAATCTGCCTATCAGCACCTTTAAAGCTTACATGTTTGTTTAAACAAAAACATTAAAAAACCTTGGTTTTACAAAGAGTTCATATTATAACTGGGAAGTTACGGGCCTGGCAAAGAAATAGTACCAGAGTGTAACTTGTATTTGACAATAAAAACTTAATTTTTCAGGGACTATGTAACTGAAGACATTAGAAACTCATAGAGAAGAGGTGATTCGTCCCAGATGCTTCCCATCTGCAGATAGAAACTACAGCATAAAATAAATACTGAATGCAATGTACAATAATTTCCATACAGGACATGGCTGCTGCAGGACACAGTGCACCGTTGGAAGGAAACTTAACCAGAAAAATGTTGCAAACTGCAGCAAAAAGTTTTCACCCTAGATGCACCCCCCCCCCCCCCCCCCCCCCCACACACACACACACACACTGGAGGAGGCGTTTACAGTTTAAATGATCATAATGTGGTTGATGTGGTTAAAATGTAATTATTAGAGTGGGAATGTAAACAGTGAGCGGAGCAGACAGTCAGTCAGTAAAACAGCCGTCAGTCAGTTCAACCACCTGTTCAACTCTGAGTAGCCAGAAGACAGAAAGTCTTCCAAGAAACACACACATATACACACACACACACACACACACACACACACACACACACTGTACCGAGTGTTTGAGTCTGCATGTTAAGTGTGCTGCTGCATGTGAGGAGAGACCATGGGGCGAGTTTAAGTGTTTCCCTCCCAGCCAATAACACAGAGGGGATCTCTCTCTCCCAGCAAATAGCTTCTGAGGAAGCTCTGCCTTCGGCCAATGAGGCGCTGAGGAGGGAGAGCTGATCCACGTGGAGCTGAACAGATCCCAAAACACCAAAGAACTGGAAATACTGGGAACTGTAGATAGGGGAGGGAAAAAAAGGTGACAGAAAGAAAGAAAGAAAGAAAGAAAGAAAGAAAGAAAGAAAGAAAGAAAGAAAAAGTGTGAAGACATAAATTTGTATACTAAAGAAAAATCAATCTGTTATAAATGAGAATCCAGTTGCAGAAAGTTTTTTTAGATTACTATAAATTTACTGCTGTATTTTTCTTTTCTTTTTTGGTCTGATTGTGGAGAATTATGACATGCGGGATAAAAGATAAAATAGCAGATTTGGCAAAAATGGCCCCTTTTTGAAAAAAATAATTTACATTGTTTTAAGCAATTTCTGTCAATAAACAAACAAACAATGTTATCAAAAACAAATATGCATCAAGAATTATCTCCTGACCAACTGTTGCAGTGGTTTCTTTCAAGAGGTGAAGAGACAGAAACAGAAACACCTCAAAACTTTCATGTTACACACACACACAAATAAACACACACACACAGAGTTAAAAAAAAAAAGCTGTGTGTTAAAGCCTGAAGCAAAGATCATATTTATTAAAGGGCGACTCCACCTGCGTTCCTTTCCAGGATTTTCAAATGGAAACGGAGACTCAGCTTTTTAGCAAAAAGCAGTGACGTAGGTTTGAGCCCACCCCCCAACACACACACACACACACACACACACACACACACACACACACACACAGAGTTCGTCTTCCTAACATACTCGCTTGAAAGAGCACGAAAATTGTCCAAATATACTACGAGCAATGTTGCAGCGCTGAGTCTGAGTGTACGAGAACTTTATAAATGACAGACAGCTGCTGAGTGCCGGGGGAGCAGAGTCGGAGCTTCGGGACAAATAACACTCGCACACGGGATTCTGCTCTGATCTGGATCTGTTTACTGGTGGGAGGAGAGCTCATGGTTTATTTTTTTAATAAACGGCGGGTGCTCCATCTGCGTGTCTGTTAGCATGTTTTGCAGAGCAGCAGCAACAGCGAGAGCTCAGTCCGTCTCTGTGGCTACTGACTAGGCGGGCTAGCGGGTTTATGTCAGTTTATATGTTGCAACATCATCATGCAGTAAAGAAAAACTTACTTCGAACAAAATTTTTAGTACATATGGAACACTAATGTGAAGCTACAGAATGATATAAAAACCTAAAAAACTATACTATAAATAGGTTACCCGTCCTTTAAGTTCATGGATGAAACAACAGAAAACAAACTCTTATAATGATGTAGTTGCTTGTGTGTGTGTGTGTGTGTGTGTGTGTGGGTGTGTGTGTGTGTGTGTGTGTGTGTGAACCAGGTATTCCTCATGTTGCCTCCCTTATGGGAACAAAAAGGAAGTCCTCTTAATGTAAATCATTAATTTTAGGGTGTAATTTTTGGTTTAAAGTTAAGGTAAGTTTAGGGTTTAGGTTAGGATGAGTCTCCAGGAAATGAATGTAAGTCAATGTCCTGTGAAGTGATGGAAATAAGACTCTGTGTGTGTGTGTGTGTTAGTGCTGAATCACCAGGACTGCTGTTAATATTCACACTGTACAGGAAGTCATTTCATGTAGGAGAGGTGTTTTATTGTTTGTTTGTTGTTAAACCAAACATGCCTGTGTGAGATTTCCTTCCTCTTAACAGCTGCACAGGTGGCAAATGTTCTGACGGTAAACTGTGAGTTTGTTGAGCTGCATTCAAGCTGTCGACTTTTATAACCCTTTTACACTCAACTTCTAATGGAGACGACTCACCTCCGCCTTGTGAAAAATTGGATCCGTTGAGGACGAACGGTTCACTCGCTCTCAGCTGCTTGTTGTCAGAATCTCCACAAAAGAGCCAGAACACGAACCAGCCTGGTCCAAATTATATTCAGTCTAATTAGTCAATATGTCATATGTTTAATACCTAAGTGGATCCAAATGGCCTACGCAACTATGCAACCGCTGCTCTTTTCCACCTCATCATGCTGCTGCTGTTCTCTCTCAGCATTTTTGGATCGTTTCTAATTATCCTTTAAGGGGTAGGTTCACGATTTTTCAAGTCTGTCTTAAAACGACAGTCAGAACATTGAAACAGGATTTTCTTGCTGTAATCATCATTCCTCTTTATCATAGTGGCCGTTAAGAGATCCCTTCATAATTCACTTACAATGTAAGTGATGGGGGACAAAATCCAAATTCCCTCTTTTTTGTTGCCATTTTTCCACTGCAGCTGAACAGGAAAAAAATGTCCATCATGACATAAAGAGGGAAATTTTTTACACAGATACTGTAACTGTGGAAGATATCCACTTTATGTGTTCATCTTCAGATAAACGTTTATTCACATTTTTGTCCAAAAACGATGACTGTGGATTTTACTCCCATGATTCACATGATAAGGGGATTTTCTAATGACCGGTATGAACAGGAGGAATGATTACAGCACGCAAAACCTGTTTCAATGTTCATTTTGGGCTCCTGACTGTTGTTTTAAGACAGATTTGAAACATTGTGAAACTGTCCCACGGCTATAGAAATCTGCTCTGGTGTCTTTAGTTTGGTTTTTTTGATCTGATAAGAGGACATTTTTGAGAAAGTAAAAGTTTTTCCGTTCATCAACACACACGAATACAGATTGCAACTTTCAAGTAACTAAATAAATAAACAGACTGATGATGATACACACTGAACGAAACACCAGGAGAGTAACGTTGGCATGTGTAATATGACATTATTTGTATGACTAATTGGTTAAAAACTGCCATTCATTTGGTTTGTGTCAGTTTAGATCTTCATCAGTTCAAAACTTACAACAAAAGAAAAAAAAAAAACTGTTTGGGAGAAATTGATGTCACACCCAGAGTTTCCAAGACACTACATCTGAAAGTAGGTTTACTGCGGTTTCTAGTAGAAAACACACACAAGCTCATGTCCATTCATACAGAAACTACCGTTTTTCTTCTCACCTTCAAACCCTTAAACCTCAAACTTATAAACTGCCCTGCAGTGGTTTCTCAAACTACGGTTCTGGGCCCAACCTGGGGTTTCTGTTACCTAAAGGGCACAGTTGCAACAGCAGAACCTCCTAAAACACATGAAAGCTGCATACTTACATGAGAAACTGAGTAACTTTTACTAATAATCAGATTTCTGCTCAACTCCAATTTCACAAAGAACCTTCTGTTTCCATGTAAATATTTAGATTTAGCGTTAGCCAGACTTTGTGTCAACTCATTTGAAGTAAATATAAATGGTATATGTAATGTCACAGTGACACCTTCACTTTCCTGCCTCTTTTTCATGCACATGCTCACTTCTCTGCTTTCATGGCTTAACCAGGTTTCTGATGGGGTTTTTAGATCTTTCTGTTATTTAAGAGGAACCCCACCGATTTTACATACCAAAGTCATTTTACTAGGGAGTCTTGTCAGTCTGTCAGATCTTCGTTCTGCGGTTCTGGAGGAGACTTCAAGTCTGAGGAAATGACATCACTTTAGTTTTTCGATTTAGGTTTGGAAACTACAATTTATAACAAAAAGCCTACGTTTTTAAAAAAGTGGAGGTGTAGAGCTTGAAACATGTGGGCATTTACCAGGCAGATAGAGTTTTATTAAAGATGCTATCAAGTTGTATTATGGGAAACGAAGGACCCGGTGTTTTTGGAGCGTCTCCTGTGAATCCCCCGACTTTATCGGAGCGCGATACTAAATTGCATCGGTGCAACTCGTTAATTTATTTTCTTAATCCCTGGAAATCGAGCTGTGTTTACTTGATGATCGCACCACAGAAACATCCCAACTGATCCTCAACTGCGTTACCGCTCATCTTCTGTTAAACGTTACGCTTGAACGCATCACAAAGACTATAGCTGACTGATGACATGCACGTACTACACCTGTGCGAGAGGAAACAACTTGTCGGTAGTTTATTTATACATTTAAAAATGTAAAATGACAAAAACCTTCTATGGGAGAAGAAGATATTGAGATGAAAACAAGGAGAAAGTGTATTAAGTTGGTAAAATCACTGATTCACATGGTTGAACAGCCAATCAGAGAGCAGCTCTCTGTCACTGATCGCCTTTACCACTTACGCCGCATCGATCTCATACCGTAATTACAAGTTTCTGACCTGTAAATAGTGCTCACGTCAACTTCCAAGTTGTAATTACATCTGGGAAACTTGTGATTTTTGTGAAAGCTCCAATATAAACAACTTGGCACTTAGTAATACAGAAGTATCTGAAAACCAAACAAACACAGACACCTCACTTCAGCCAAAGTCCATCGTTCAATATAATTAAACCCAGAATTTAATGGATATATGTAATTTTGTCAATGCACGTTATTTTAAACCTTCATACAACCTTCTTTAGTTGTCTGATGACATGAACGCTGGCAAGTCCTGATGTGAACTCAACCAGTTGAATTGACCGCAGCTGATAATGATCATCTAGAGCCAGTGATGAAGGACGAACTGCAAATACTACAGAAGATGATCGACCGCAGACGTTCAACGGATAACAGCTTGATTTTCTCCTGAAAATATGTATTTTTTTCTGTATATTGCGGTTTTCTCTTCATTACACGACATTCCTTCAGCATGCGCTTTTGTCTAAACCAAATTGCATTTTTCCCCGATGGGAGCAATTTTGGGGGGTTCAGTGTCTTTGCTCAAGGATACTACAAGAATAAACCACTAACCCGAAGTTTAAGCTGCAGCCGCTTTCTCATTAGCAGGAGTGATAGTCTTTGTGGGATTTTCTTTTTTTTCCATTTTAGTCATCAATATTGTCTCATGGTAGAAATGGGAAACTGACTCCCTAACCATCCTGTTTATTTCCAGTGAAGCTCTCTCTTTGTGTGCCTGAAGTGAACCTGTGTCGTACACAACTGTTGCAGATACAGTTTGCGGCAGGAAAATTGTTGCTGCCTCATGGGTTTAAACGTCACCTACCAAAATTCCTACAAACAAATCATTCAAATTGAAGTAAATCGAGCCGAACGCCTGAAAAACCACTTCAAAAAAAACAGATTTGGCATGGACTTGTCTCCTGTAAACATACTATAGGGGATTTTCAGACTCGCTCAGTAGCCTCTCAGCAGACTTAAGTGACAGCAGGGGAGACCACAAATTGTTCATTCTCTCCATCTTTCAGCGGCGAGGCTCTAGGGTGAAACTGAGAAACCTGAATCAGTTCCTAACTTAGTGTGTGGTTTTCTGCACTTCAGTCTGTGAGTCACTGAATGAGACCGACAGGCTGGAAAATACAGCAGGGGAACTTTCTCTGCACTCACATTGTACATTAACAGTGTGTGTGGTGAAGCATATAGAAACAGATGAAGGGTGTGTGTATATGTATGGTGCTATCTGCTCAGATGGGTTTCAGTCATCCTCTGGTGGGAGCCCACTCATCTCTGTATAGCACCCCCAACCCAGTATCAGCACCACACAAGACTATGAAGTTTCCACCATAACAAATACAAAACTGAAAACACACACACATATATACTGATCACAAGCTGGATCAGCAGATTAAATTCAAATAAAAATCCTGTAATCTCATTGGTCCAGGTAATCCTCAGTGGGCGGCATGAAAAAAAAACACAGACTGGTCAACCACCGAAGAGCTGCTTGGAACAACCTGCCCCGAAAGTCTGAAAACATTTTGGATGACTTCAGCGTAACTCGACTAAGTGCCTTTGAGCAAAGTTTTGAACCTTCACAACCGCCTCGGGGTCTCAGCGCTGCGGCTAACCGCGACCTCTGACTCCTCTGAGGAGTGGAGGTATAGTGGGGGAATATGCAAAAAAGTCCAGTTCGGTTTCACGTGCACGTCGGCAGTGAGGCACCTCTTGTTCTAAAACTTGAAAGTTTGGTTTAAAAGTGTAGTTACAAGCGTACAATGATGGAAGAAGTAATCAGATCCTTTACTTGAGTAAAAGTAGAAATACTGTCGTCTAAAAATATAAGTTGCATTATATAAGTTTCTATATATATATATATGTTTTAATACTACTACTACTACTAATAATAATGATAATAATAATAATAATAATAATAATAATAATACACTTTAGGAGTTTATAGCAAGCTTTCACACACTAATGCAGCTCAAAATGCATGGCAAATTTAAAAACAGAAAAGAGCAGACAATTAAAAAAAAAAACAGTTACAAAGCAGTCGCTATGTAGCTTTGACTTTTCATCCATTCATTAATGAAGTTGGACAGTTAGCAGGGTTGCTAACCTGGATACCTGCACGTTTATGCATGAGAGTATGTATGTATGATCTATGTACTGTGTATCTATGTGCGTTGTGTGTTAGGGTTTGCAATGTGGACAGACACAGACTAGAGTGAGGGTGAATGAAAAAAGGCAGGGAAGCAGGGGAACGGAGGCGGATGGAGTGGGGATGAAGCGAGCTGAGGCTGAGGACTGGAGGGCTGAGAGGAGAGAGGGAGAATGGCAAGGGCTGGCAGAAGGGAGCAGGTGGTGGTGGGCTGGAGAGCGGGCAAGCAGGCAGGCAGGTGAGCGATGGACCAGGAGTATTGGAGAGAGAGACAGCAGTTAGCAAAAAAATCCAAACTTGGCAAAATCATTATATATACAAGCGAGAGGCCTGAAGTGTAAGCTACCACTCGAGTAGAAACAACAATCTGGGGATGAGTGGATGAAGAGCCGGGTAGATATATATATATATATATATACACTGCAAGCTGATGAACTGATGAGAGGCAGGTGAGCAGACTGGGACAGGTGATGAGCTGATTGCAGACAGGAGTGTAGAGCTGGGAGCCAGGAGAGCCACACCCAGTCCAACACACACACACACACACACACACACACACACACACACACACACGAACATAAACACAGAGAGACAGACAGGGGAACACAGGGAAGGGAAAAACAGTGAAACACTAGGGAGTCTTCTGGTACCACAACATTGTGACGTTGTAGGCAAATGTGTTGTGTGATGCAGCAGCCTGGAGCCTGAGACAGATTTCCTTGCAGGGCAATAAAGTATATTTGATGTTATGTTTTCTTATCTTATCGTATCTTATCTTATCTTATCTGAACTCATCTCATCTCATTTCATGTCATCTGTAGGCTGCTGTGACTAAAGTTTGAAGTTGACAGCTCAGCAGGGATTTTCCCTACATATAAAAACAGTTTTCTTTATGTCTGAATGCCAACCCCAAGGTGGTTAAAACAAACCTTCAGCACAACACTGGATCTGAAGACAGCAACACCAACTCAGACTAATAATAACCCTTTTAGCCTTACTGTTAAAATCTGTCATAACTACACCGCTGCCATGTTGTTTTTTTTAAATACTTATTCTGCTTTCACTTTTTTTTGACTGTATAGCCTAAGCATGTTTTAATTCTTAACTTTTAACCTCTTACGTTTTTTTTTTGCATGAATGGGTCAACAAAACATGGGGGAGGCTGCTGTTTGTATCCTGTTTCCTACTCACAGACGACGCTGGTTTCGTTGGTCTCTAAACTTAACCGAGTGATCGTAATTCGAATCGTGATCTTTCCATCACTAAGTCTAATTTATGCATCAACCTAACCAAAACTCAACCACAGCGGTGTAAGATCAGAGAAATTTATTTTTGAAATGTTTGTGAAGACACTGATAAACGATGTTGTCTCGCTGATAGTGACATCAGATCAGAAAACACGTGTATGTGTTGTTCTGGGGGACAACGGCGACTACGGATGAATAATGAGGTACTTAAATTGGTATCGCTGCTGTAATAATTATAATGTCATTAAACATCCTGCGTATTCAGTTCGCCCACTGTTTAATTATTTTTTTCCATCCACATAGCGGTCTACTACGGCTGATATAAGACGATTTACATGTCATGTCAATAGTAAGACGGTTTAGATCCCACACACACTCTGCCACTTAGTTAGTCACCTAGTTATACATTTTAATCCCAATTAAATTAAGGAGGATAATCAGTTAGAGTACTGATGAATGGCATAATTTAAATTTTAAGCTCAATTAACTTGAAATTAATAAATTAAAGGGAAACCGGTATCTTTCATTCTGGACCCTATTTTCCCATCTTTTCATGTCTAAGTGACTAACGGGGAAAACAATTTTTGAAATTGGTCCAGTATTGAGTGAGAGCGCTTCTGCCGGCTGCCGTGAAACAGGCTGCCATGTGATCTGATGGGGCAATAGTGCACCGTCAATGTACGTCCACTAAAAGTGCTTGTTTCGGTCACTGTTACGCCGCCCCACGCTTTGTCGGCCCCACGGGGCGAACAACAATCCACCGTTTAACCAAAGTAAAGCTCCAACACCTTTTAAAACACCCAAATCACCCTGGGATTTATTACCAACACATACAAAACAACCAAGACACTAAATGACGACTATAAACAACAACAGAAACACTAAATAACATAAAATCCAAGGCTGAGAGGCAAGACCAGCAGTCCACAAACAAGAAGCCCCCTCTCTGCAACAGGAACCTGAATCATTTTACCCTTCCTCCCCGGCCAGGTGCACCTCACTGTGGACTGATTATATGGTGGAGACCTGGACGGAGCAGTACAGGAGAGGAAAAGAACAAAAATGTTAAATAAACACAAGCAACACATACAATGTAAAAGCCACTGACAGGCTCAGACTGTTATATGTGTCTGACAACATTATGGAAAAGACCAAACAGAGAAATAAAACATTTTTCTTTACCTTTCACTTGATCTGCTCTCACTCAGTTTGTTGTGCTGGAGTACAGAAAGTGTAGCTTAATGTTATCTAAAGGATTTTCTCTGTATGGTCCTTTCCATACTGTTGTCAGACACAAAATCAATACTAACAATCTGAGCCTGTCAGTGGCAAAACCAAGCACTTTTAATGGATGTACATTGATGGAGCGCTATTGCCCCAAAGGATTACATTGCAGCCCGTTTCGTGCCTGCGGGCTACAGCACTCTCGCTCAATACTGGACCAATTTCAAAAATGCTTGTCCCCATTAGTCACTTGGAGATGGGAAAATAGGCTCCAGGTTGAAAAATAGCAAAGTTTCCCTTTAATGGCAAAAGATTCCACTAAATTCCTGTTTGATGTTTTACAATATGTTCTTTTTGTGATTTGGGTGAACTGGCCCTTTTAATATAAAGCACTTCCAGCTACATTGTATGAAAGGTGCCATAAAAAAATAAGATTCATTCATGACTTTGTAAGTCTTCCGTTCGTGTAAACGCAACACATCCTGCAGCTGCTTCAAAGTAGAAGCTCTCCAGCTAGTGAAGCAGCTGCAGATGTGGCTTAAATCTTAATAAACACGTCGTACTTCAAGTCACTGTAGACTTTTTTTTCTGTATTAAACCAAGACCGTGATCTTCCTCTAACCTTAACCGAGTGCTGCCAGAGTCTAAACATAACCATAAAAAGTTTAACTTTAGTTTCTACCAGCGGATATTGTAGTTCAAGGCTTGAAAGGAAAGAAAAAAGAACCACATTGTCTCTGAACGTTTCACTCATAGGTTCAGTATCAAGATTTCTGGCGACTTGCCAAATACGTTAATTAACAACATTTTCTCATTATGTTGAGAGAAAACATAGCATTACGTCTCTGACCAAATATTTTCGCTGTTGCAATTTAGTCGTACGTGAAGGTAATTTCTAGCAGACAGGGCTGGAGGCTGCCATGTGTGGTCTTCGCTGTGTGCACTTCTCTTGATGGGAACTCGGAGGTGCGAAGGTGCATAACACAATGCACAGAGGGTGGGAGATGGGAGGGTCAGTAGGGGACCAACAGTAATTTATTCTCCCTGGGGCCCCTATAGTGGGTTAATCCAGCCTTAATAAGTCAGGATTCATTACAGTAACAAGTTTCTGAGCAATTTAAAAGAAACAAACAGTAACAACTTCAGTGAGGATGATTTAAAACACACAATACAGTTATATACACTTACCATTAACAGTCCTTAACTAAATATAATAATACTGAGGACACTCCCTGGTGACAGTATGGTAATAAAGCTATCATAGCATTTTTCCTCCTCATCTCTTTTCCCTGCTGAAATCTGTGTTTTATGCCGAACAGATGCACGATGACTACAGTTTCTGGACGGAAGCACGCTTCTATTGTCACCAAATTGGATTTTAAGCCGCATTTAGACAGATTATCTTGTTTTCCCTTTTTTGTAAAATGATAATAACCCTTCACTTTCAGCTGTACACAGACAGATGGTCTTTTTTACCTGAAACAACACAAACAGCTGGTGGTTTGAATAAAGTTTGGAGGATTTTATTTAGAAAACAAAAAGACGTTAAATCCTATAAATCCACTTAAAACAAATCCTTCCTGTGTTTCTTTGTTTTCCCGGATGTTGTATATTGTAAAACTGCTTCTGATGCTCTTTTGGAATTTTTTTTTTCTTCTTCAAATACAATTTATTGACAGATGGTTTGCGGTTGCAGCAATGTGGCAATTAAACCGCACACACACACACACACACATACACACACACATACACACACGCACTGCACTGACTGACCGCTCCGCAGGGGGTTAAATACTTCCTCTCTCATTACCCCACTCTCTCTCTCTCTCTCTCTCTATCTATCTCTCGCTCTCTCTCTCTCTCTTTGATGACTCAACACGCACTTTCATTTTCTCCTCAAACACCCCCGTAGCCTGGAAACACCTCCAGCCTCTACAAACCTCAATAATAAAGTTATTTTTGTCGCCAGAGTGAAATTACTATCCGTGCATCACCAATATCTCGCTGTTTAACCAGAAATATCAAAGGAAACAAGGGAAATATTCAATTTTACATCAAAATCTCAATAAAATGAAACATGTTCAGCCCTGGAGAGTCCATGGAGGAGTAAGTGGAGCATTGTTCAAATCATTCAACAGACCAACATCTTGAACAGTTACATGGCTCCAACCTTTCTTTGTTTACCTAAACTCACCTTTGTAATATTTCTGTTAATGAGAGATATTCATATCTACGTGATATATATATATATATATGTGATTTATATTCAGCTGCTATGTGTTGCACAGTTTTATATTAAAACATAATAAAGTGCAGACACAGAGCAGCAGAATTTTAGTTTTATGTTGTCTTTTTTTACTTACTTAGTTTATATTAACATAAAATGTCTTTGAGTATCTATAAGGGCAAGAAAAAGTATCATTGTGTGAAAAATAATCTCAACTCAAAGGTCCAATGACTAGCTTGTTTCAGAGCTTTTAACTTATTAATTATATATTATTATTGTGTTGTATTTATTACTATTGCTACGGACCATCCACGCTATGTCTACACTACATTGGCTCAATTTTAAAATGATTAGCGTCCATACTAGCGTTTACATGTCGTTCTCTTCTTCTTCCTCCTCTTTTCAGTTGGCAAACAACAAAACATGTGCATCAAAGCCAAATTCTGATAAGCAGCAGCGGGACTGACGAGCCGGAATTGTCTTCTTAACTTTGCTGCCGTATAGCCGGCTGTGACCGGGCAGCCGTACACATGAGAACGTTTTAGAAAAGCTTCATCTACAAATTAAACCGGCTTAGTGTGCACGTACAGTACTCTTCTCTGCTTCATCAAACCGTGAGCTCCTTGCATACAAGAACACCTTGGAAATGCAAAAGGATAATCTTTGGATAGTCGACTTTTTTGTGAAAAGAGATAATACTATTGAATATTTCATGAGAATTGCATTGAGAGGATCCTGGTTGGGTCTAATATGCACATGTTGAGCAACATTCATAGGAAACAAATGAGGTGCCATCTTGGAGCACAGTAGCCATCTCTCTGAATACATCCATGCAGCAAACAGCAAATAAACTTGGACTCATTTATAATGTTCATGTTTAAAGACAAGGAACTGACCACAAGATCTGCTGGACTGAAGGATATTTAATACTTTTTTATTTTGAGTGATTTCACCTGTTTTAAGAAGATGAAATTGCAGAATTTAATAACAGACAAAAAGACTGTTTGGGGGTTTTTTCCCGATCATTTTTACTTTTTTTTTAAAAAATAACCAGTCCTGTTGGCAAATGAGTAAAAAGTTACACTCACTTTATCAGGAACATCTGTGCAATCTAATGTAATCCAATACAACAACTCTGCCATAAATTCTGCTTTTACGAAGCTTATACATCTTCAGTTTTTGTTGACGTTGTCAGAAAGGTGATAATTCTACTTTATGTTTATTATTGAGGTCGTAGTGGGTGGTGGTGGTGGTGTACTGGAGTGCATTATATTGAAAAGTCTTCTTAATATTTTGTCCACTCCATTAACATACATGAGGGGGGCAAAATATTAGGAACGCTTTTCAATACAATGCACTCTGACCGGTGAGTGCATGTAAAAGATGTGAAATGTTGCATCAGCCGTGGAGATAATTTTGGTGTTTACTGTGCGTCGCGTAACGTGACAGGAAAATTAACCGTTTACATTAAACTTATAGCGCTTCGAATTAAATCGAACGATTCTCATCATCTGTGTCATATCTCACAGAGGTGTTACTTATAGCGACGTGACATTTACTATGTACCCCTGAAATAGAGCGTTTCTTTGCTGCTGATCAGGCAGATTAACAGTAATCAGCACTGGTCATAAGGGGTTAAAGGGGATCTCTGACGCTGAGACAGCACACAACCACAGCGTCAAAAAAGACACTGTTCTGAAAAACACCCACTTCCTCATCTGCATGTTTTTCAAGGGTTTAAGTGTGGGGGTTTTTTGAAGGTATATTTTCCCCCCTGGAAGGTAACCAAGCATGTTTGGTGTTTTTTTTTTTTAAATTTCCTTTTTTGAATTGATTCATGGTCATGGGAACTGCAGATGTACACCTGAGGTTTCTGCCTTTACTGCAGGTTTGTGTTTAAAGTGACACCGAGCTCGAAGCTTTGTCTTTTGGTTCTTCTTATTCAGATCCAAATCATTGAGTGCAGGTACATAAAAGCTATGTGTATCTGCGCTCGACTTTAGTGGATGAAAATGTAAGGAGGATCAACACAGGAAGGAGCTGAGGTGAGGTTGAGGTTTGAGAGCGACAGAATAAAGGAGAAGAGATCTTTAAATAAAGGGAGGAGGAGGAGGTGAGGTAGACTGATGAGCAACAAAACTGCAGATGAGCAACACAGGAAACCACAAATAACAGCGTACCTTTGTGTGTGTGTGTGTGTGTGTGTGTATAGGATGACACAGATAGAGAAAACACAAAAGTAGAGATAGTTTGTCTCTGAGCCAGGCACTGCTCAGTCAAATAGAAAAAGCTTCGCTCTATTTACTGACTAAAGCAAAAACACCCTTTCAGTTAGGCAGTAAGAAATGACTTTTCTGTATTTAAACCCAAATTACTGATGGACATGCTTTCTTATTTCTTAATCCATAACTTCATTTATGCTGAATTTCATATCTTCTTCGTTAACACTGAATCAAATCACTGGTTTGTGTGAAAGGGCTGATAATGCCGCTGATATCACAGAGAATCAACGCCCCGCTTTCGGCTACTGGTGTAAACTTTTTTGTCGTCTGGATTAACGAAACCAATACGATCGATGCGATTACATGCACTTAAGTAACATGGTAACCCAGAGAAACTAAATTATGTGGGTAAACGCATTTGCATGCACTGCGGTGACCTGTTTACTGTAAATCTGCGTGTACGTGCAGCAGATCGGTGACCCGGTTCCTCCCCTGGAAGCGTGCTTTGGGAAGTCAGCTTATTTTAACAGTATTAACCGAAGCTGTTTCACAAAATTTTAGTGTGTGTGTCAGAGCAGACTGACGATACAGAGGTTAACGTTGTTTGCGTATTATAGTACACAATACAGTATTATTGAACAATGTATATTCAGCAAATAGTATATTTTAGTCATGGTTATATCTCTTATTCTCTATTTTTGTTTAGTTTTATAATTGAGTCAGTCTAATTAGTTATTGTATATAACTTACTTGTGATTTACATTAAGTGGCTGCTGTAACACTAACAATCTATGTATCTATCTTTTCCCTTTCTGCATTTTTAATTCATGCACATGTGTATTTCTAAAAAAAAGCTGATTTGAAACCTGAATATGCGTATACATGCCAGAGATATCTGTGTTCTCCAGGAGAAATTTACCCGTGGAAATTATGTCTCTCTAATCCCCTAATTTGATTAACCAGGTTTCTCATTTACATGACAGTAAAAACAGAGTGTATTGCGGTTCATTTGTATATGCAAACATAATGAATGCTTTGCATAAGAGAAGCTGTTCCCATGAATCTTCCAAAGCAAACAGAGCTAAAACTTTGAGAGTCTATGGTGATGTCAGAAAGGAAAAAAAAAAAGAAAACTGCGTTACTCAGCAGCTTTGATATTACATTAACTTAAGTGTATTTGAATACTTGTGTGTGCTCATGTCCTCAGCTTACCTTTATATCAGACGCTCTCTAACAAATGACTTCCTGGTGTGGCCTGGGTTTACTATTCGGTGACTCATTCTTCTGTAGCGGAAACACTTTGTCTAACCGACGCTGATATCACTATCTTCACAAGTGTGAGAGCCCAGTCATTCAGAAACTAATGTAACTTGCTCTCAAGTCAAGGTCACTGTTAAAACTAGGCCCTGAAAGTACAGAGCAGCAGGTTTCACAGAGGCTGTATCTGCAGAATGGCACTCTTACTTTTACTCCTGATACCTGTGTTGCCTCACGTACCATTCAGACTAATCTATTACTATACTATAGATGTGAGTCAAATCTTCCACTGTCTGCCTCTGTGGGCATTTTATCCTCCAAAAAACAATATTTTTCTTAATTTTCAGTCAGTGAAAGCAGGCAAAACTTAGCATGATCATTCAGAAAGATCAATACTTCACATTTTAGACTTTATATCTTTGGTCTAGAATAATAAATGTAGCCTCATGCACTCATGAAAACTTGTGAAATAAGCAGTTTTTGAGGCTCTGATAATTAGAAAATAAGGGTTCTTTATGCAGCAGGAAAGAATTCACTTATGGAAATTGTAAAATAGGATAAGAGAAGGCTGGATTACTACGATGGAAGAAGTACTGGCTGATACTGGCTGACAGCCTCAGCGCTGGATTCAAGATAGATTAGATTTAAATTTATTTTTGGGTTGTCACTGTTTCCAAGCATTAAGCTCAATTACAAGAGTGAGTTTTTATTGAATATTGACTAGACTATTACATGTTCAAGACATCACAGACCCTTGTTGAATGGGACTCCTTCTGACTTGAGAAACGTACCAGTGAAATCATGATTCTCTAATCCCCTAATTCGATTACGTTTACTTTCGATCACCAGGTTTCTTGTGGTTACTTATGTGCATATAAAAACAAAGACCAACAATACATTATTCCATCTCTCAGTACTCCCCAGCCCCGCCTGTGGCTCTCAGTCCCGAACCCATTGGTTCCTATAATCCCTAAAACAGCTGGGTACTGTAGTTTTTAGCAAACCAGCGGCAGATTGATACACATTTGATGCACAAGTGAGTACGTCCAGAGCAAGATAGTGTACTTTTATTTTGAAATACAAGTCCATGACAACCCCATCTGCCGTTGAAGATGTGATATGATTGAAAGCTGTACAGCTGAAACTGTGCGGTTTCAAGGTCAAGAATGAACTTTAAACCTTAAATATTTTGTTAGATTTCAACCACTACATCTCCTATGAGTCAAAGTGTGGGAGTTGTCATTTTTGCACAGTTGAGATACTTAAGATAATGGGTTTGCTTGAAACAAAGATTCACTTCAATCAATCAAATTACATCGAACAACATAGAACACATCACATCAGATAAGATAAAATGTGAAATAAATTTGACTAAAAAGACAAAAAAAAAATGGTTTTGACTCAACTATATTGGCTGAAATGTTCAATAGGAATAAAAAAAATAGCTGACAAATAAAAACCAGTTCAGCATCAGATATTTGAAGCAACCGAACCAAAACATGAAGTGGGTTGATGATGCGGTTGATGTTCAGTTTGAGAAAAGCTTTTTCTTCCTTTGGTGTATAGCCCATAAATATCCACCTGAATGGAAAGCAAAGGTTAATGGTGATTCTCTTCAGTTTCTTTTTACTGTGCGGCTGAAAGCAGCTGCGGAAGGTCTTTGTGCGCTTGAGTCATTAAGTCTCCCGGAATGAGCAGAGAGTCGATAGACCGACTCAGAAAGTGACTGCGTGTCGGTGGAGTGAGTTTAATCATTGACAGCGTTTGTCTGAGTTAGAACGAGAGAACATTTATTCTGAGAGTCACGGTGGTCTTTGTTGAAGCTTTTTATACAGCCTGTAGCTTCACTTCATCCGTCAACCAATCAGATTCCTCTCAGAGCCTGAGCCTGGTGACTGATTGGCTGGTCGAATTTGAATTTGAATTTAAACAATGCTGGTCTTTGTCTAATCTGATTATCTTTCTTCTTATAAGAATTTCTTTTAAGAATTAAATGAAATTTGAGAGTAACTGTTGAATTCTCAAAATTTTTAACTGGAAAGAAAATCAAACTTTATTGATCTCTGTGGACAAACGAAGGATGAGTCTCTCGTATTACTCATGTTCACCTTTCCCCCCCCGATTTTCAACAGACTCAGGACTTTGAAACTTTCAAACCTGTTTTTGTTTTCTTAATGACGTTTTCATAGGTATTTATTCTCATTCTCATACTCTGATACTGAGTAGGTGGAGTTCTCTTTTTCTATGTAAAATTGTAGGTGGGTAAAACCCCTTCAGACTGCCACTCAGCTCAATGGCACTACAAACAAAATTAATTTACATTTACCCAATGACAGTCATATAACACACTTTCTAGCTAAATTCTAAATACTATGTCAAAAAAACAAAAACTGATGGCAGGGTGGTGGAACATTTCTGCCCAGACCTTCACTGAAGACGAAATATTCCAGCGGGAGATGTTTACAAGAAAAACAGTGACGCAAAATACAGCAAAACATTTCAGTTGCGTCTTTTGTCCGAATTACATTGCAATTTACAATTCACAGGAACAAGAGCGAGATGTCAAAAATTGGAAGTCCAACCCTTTTTAAGAGCCCACATGTCTGACCTGCTTCTAATATATGAACCGATATGGCTGCTAAGACTTTTAGTTGTTCAAAAGTGCAGAACAAAAACTTTTTTTTTTTTAATTTAATCATTTATTTATTGTATTCATGTTTTAAAATGTTTAATTCTTTCTTATATGTTTTATTTGTCATCGGCCTTTATCTGTTTTTTATCTAGTTCTCATTTTATTTCAATCAGTTTTATTGGTTTTATAACTATGTTTACTGTCATTATCAGCTTGTCGGCCATTTGTAAAGCGCTTTGAATTGCACTGACACACACAAAAGGTGTTATACAAATAAAGTTTGACAGATAGACTGATTGATTGATTGATACAAGTGTGAAAGACTTGTTTGTTTGTCTTTTTAGGAAATGAGATGTTAACAGTCTTGTAAATTCAACCAGCTCCTGCAACAAAAGCTTTCAACCTGTTCAAATGAACCATTAGGTTTAATGGTGTGGTTGGCAGAGCCACTTGGCAGGGAGAGTGCATGAAAGTTACCTTACAGACCTGATTCAGGGCAAAGCAAAAAAATCAATGAAAAACATTGTGCTAAACAATCCATGCAAATATTTTACATGAGAGTTGTGCACATAATATCTTGCTTTCAGTGTTTGTGAAGTCTTTAAACAATTTGATTTTTCATCGCTGACTTTCAGTGTTTCAACCGACACATCCTCATAATTAAACAACAGGATAGGTCTCAAATTCAGCCGGCAAAAAACAGACTATAGTTACATTTACACCATCTAGCAGCTGTAGTAATGCACTCCAGAACGACCCATAGGACCGTAATATGCTGCTTTCCAAAACCGTTACAAATCAATATTAAAAAATAACTGTGTCTTATGGTGTGACAGCGCTGTGGCTAAGGTCTGGTTAGGTTTACTGTGTTCAAACTACCGGCGACAAAGCTACAAACCGATGCCCGACACACGCTACAAATCAAAGTTGTGCTGGCCTCAACTCTTTGCAGAGCTCCAATTTGTTTTTGTTTCACCGTTTCCACTCCCATTGTTTCTTCCCACAACTCTTGTTCCATTTGGTCTGAAAAAGGACTAAACAGTACAGGGAACTTTTAACCAGTTTCCTGTGCTGTTTAGTCCTTTTCATTTACTGTGACACTAATTAAAAAAATGCAGCTTGGCAGAAGGTGGCAGCTATTACGGGAGTACCAGGTATGTAACATACATTTTTAAATGCACAACGGCTAGCTGTGGTAGTGTGTTTTATAATAATACTAAATCATATTTACTAGCTATTAAGATATTCGTGAATCAATATGGTACACAAGGTAGCTGGCCACACTTGGCCGTTCTGTAGCTTTCTTGCTTGTATTGTGAACATCCCATTATGCACAATAACCACTTGGTTAGAGTTAGGGGAAGATCATGGTTTGGGTTAAAATGATCACTTGAAATGTGGTTTATACTTCCTTAAAATTACACAAGCTTTGTCATCATGGCAACAGTAAATACAATACAATGTCATGGTTTTTGAAACATGAGACTCGCGGTTGGAAATTGGAAGCAAACAGTGGTCTCCTGCAGCAAAGTCCACTTTTTGCCTTTTTGCCTTCTAGCCATCCACCAAACCTGCCTACTCCACCTTATATTGACGTCATCTGAACTGCCTCACTTTCCTGAATCATAATTATTACAGCTGCTCGATGGCTTAAACATAACTATAGGTCATTTTCGCAGGGCTGAATATCAGTCCTATACTGTTGTTTTTCTTGTGAGGACGGGCTGTTTCAACTGTTCTGCAAGTTGTCACAAAATATTACAGAAATAATCTCAAAAAATGGGAAATGATGTTCTTTAAAGTCTGCTAAAAACACATTAGACAACAATTTTACATTCATTTTAAAATGTGCAATCTTTGCCTTTACAAATGGAGTGAACTGGACGACAGACTTGAGAAATGACTTATTGAAAAGATCTGAGGCACTCGAGAGGGTTACCTTCATGAGTTCTGCTCTATAACTCTAAATTAGTAGGATCCCCAAACTGAAGAGCACCATAGGGATACCTTTCTACACCCAAGCAGCACTCCATACATCTGTTTTTAGACTTGAGAAAATGTAGGATTTCTTATAATTGTCATTATAAATGTCAGTATCACTTGAGGTTTTTTTTTTTCTTTTTTACTTCTGAAACAGAATCCGTAATTTCCTGTTTCACTTCTGCTCTCAATCATTATGGGAAATTTAGAAAATCGCTAAGTACATGACGAGGGTTGAGTGTAAGAGGACACACCCAAGAGAACATCGCTGCTCATGCATGAGAGAGGATCAGAAAGCAGAAATCTGAAACCAGTTTGTGCAGACACAGTTTTACAGCTGATGAAACTTCCTATCGTGGAACTTCCAGCATTATATTATTAGTTTAGTTGCAATTTGTCAATGTGTCTTTCTGCATCGCTTCATATACATGTATAGCAGGTATGCAGAACAGCAATGATGACAGTGATTTTTGATCTGATTGTGAACTGGTTTAACTGAACAGAAGACAGTGTAAACACAGTCGCCTCCCCCTTGCAGCCCACGCCTCCTGTCAACGCCGGCAGCAGATAAGCGACAGCAGAGATAAGCGTTGCCCTGACAGGAATGTTCTCCAACGTTTCGGTTGCCTCATAGTTCAGATGCAGAAACTATGATGGTCGCCTCGGGTTGACTTTCACTCAACATGCAAATACCATTCAAATATTGATCCTCCAGCAACAGGGAATTTGAATACCGCGTTATTGTGCAATTCCCAGGAATTTTGGTTTACTGGCAGCCACTGGTGTTGAACATGTTGTTACACTCAGAAGTAAAACACTGAGATGTTTCTGTAAGGAGTGACACAGATCAGGGTTGATGCAGCTTCTTTGACTGAGAGCTAAAAGTTTTCTGGGGTTTTCCATTAGGTCACAGACTCACAAAAGGTTCATCAAAGTGCTTTAACCACTACGCAGCTTTGACGATAGCGTATATGGTTACACCTTTACATCAAACGGAAATACTCTGTCTCATATGTAATTTCATATACATTGAATGGGCTGTACTTATATACAGTCACGTTGTCTTCCGACCACTCGAAACGCTTTACACTACACGCCAACGTTCACACACACACACACTCACACACTGATGGTACAGTCTTCAGGACCATTTATGAGTACATTTGGGGTATTTTGCCCAAGGACACTCCAAGGTGCAGACTGGAAGAGCTGAGTATCAAACCAGCACCTTTCTGATTAATGGATGAACTGCTCTACCTCCTGAGCCACAGTTGCCCCCGGCTAACCCCAAAAATTCCACCTGATGACCGTCATATTTTAATGTTTAAATTCTATACCTACAAAGACACTTAAGCAGCTGTCAAAACGTGCAACGTGAAGTCCAACAAAACAGAAACAGTAACATACCTGTATCTTTGGTCCAGTAAAATCACATAAATAAATAAAGAGTAACGTTTGAAAAACATAAAAGTAGAAATGACGGAAACAGAACTCTTTCAGCTCACAAAGAAACTTTAAAGTTCTTAAAACTGCCTACAAGGTGTGAAGCCCGGAGGATCTTTGAGGGTATTTAATGGATTTTTGCAACAGTTTCATAAATCTTTCTCCCACAAACACTAATCACGTGGAAGTATTTCAAGAAAACTCCAATCAGTGTTTTTTTTTTTTACACGGGGCTGCTTTTCAGTTAAGGATGTTTGCGGTGTGTTGTCTTCCGCTGGATCGTGCCCCAAAGCAAAGTTTACAAGAATTCAAATCATATGCAAAAGTTACTGTCAAGAATGGGAGATTTGTTATCTTGAATGCAGGAGGAATTAGGGCCTTTTCTGTCAGCCACAGTAACTAGCAGTAACTGGAAGCTTTTAGAAAAAGAAAAACATCTGGAGGCGAAATAGGTCACTTTGGTGGAAAATTTCACACTTTAATCCATTTGGTTTTCACTTTGATCGGTGACCTTTACAGAAAACACTTTCAGCAGAGCAGCTGAGTTGTGATTTCCAGACATTTGAAGTGTCAACAGGAAGGTTTCATTTAGAGGATAAAGTGGGTGTAAGGTGGCGGCGTGGACTGTTTACTGAAGTGGAGGTTTAAACAGTTACTTTCATAACTTGTATGATCTTGGTTTGCAGTCAGGGATAATCCCTTAAAATATTATTATTCAGTATTGTAGGTTTATCCCAGATTCTGGCTAAATTAATGGTTACTTCATGGTACCCCTTTGTACCTGTTTCAAAAAAGGACATTTCAATTAGAGTTGTAATTCATGGGGTAAACGTTGAATTAGGAGCTAATTAATGGATTGTATAGTTTAAGTAGTTCCAAGGGGTAAAAAAAAAACCTTGAAATGTAGCATGTAGTGTGAAAGTCATCCATGAATTGCCACCTTAATTTGAAAACAAAGTATTTTAAGTCTAAGTTACATTATGTCTTTCATGTTATTTGGTAAATTACGAGGGTTTTTACCTCTTAAGACCCCTTACATGTACAAATACTACAAATACTTTTACCTTGATAGCATTGATGCAAAGATATAAGCTGCATCCCAAAATACAACAGTCAAGCAAAACAGAGACCAAAACTAATGGTGCATTCAGGTGCGCCCTGTTAACTCATCATCAAAAAATTTGCATGTCAGTCACTAGGAAACAGATCTCAAATGGTTGCAAATCCCAGTGGTTAACTGGCAAAAGCTGACGGCATAAGTTGTGTCATTTTACTACAACTGTAATTAACCTGAAGCATGCGATGAACATGTTCAGGCTGCTAACAAGAACAAACAGAGGAGTTTATGTCTGATGTCTAACATTTACATGCAGCAGAGGCTTTTTTGTGGATTTGATTGACTGACTGATTGATTTTATCTGACAATTTCATTTTAATAACACCAGCTCTGCCTTGGCATTGAGTGCTTACATAAAAGGAAAAGTCAGGATAACACAATAAAGCTCAGAGTCTTATTTCCATTGTGGTCCCTTTGGGGATGAGGGTTATGCAGGGGAGGGGTAAAGACGGTGCATCTGACAAGGATCCGCCGTCTTGACTTACCATAGAGTGATGTATTGAGTGATGCAGCCCAGTATACCCAGGACGATTAAACACCTCACAATTTTTCTCCATTTACGCAGTGAGGCAAAAAGTGTGGAGGTCAGGGTGGTTGACGGGTGTGTAGGAGGTCTGAGTCACATGCCGGAAATGCCGAAGTTCATGTCTCATCACAGACCTGCAATTAATGTTCACCTCTTTATTTAACCAACTTCGCCACGCTGTAGATGCCATGTACAGTCAGAAAGCTAGATATTTTAAAACATCTGCATCAAACATTAACAAATGTTGTCACTGATTGTAATCTGGAATTTTGCAGAATCGTCCAACATTGATGTTCGTGTGTGGTGGTAGGGTTTCGATGTGATGATACGGATCTGTTATTTATTAACATCAAAGATCACCTTTGTGTTTAACAAGACAAAGGCCACAAACATGCTCCACACAAGTACGTGAAATCACACGGTTCGAGCTTGGAGTATGTCATCTGAAAATTCTTAGTGAGATGAAACACGAGCTGCAATCTGAGTGCTGCGGCTAGAGTCACCTTTTTTTTCTTTCTTCTGTGCATTAGTACACATTCCTCTACAGACGACATGTTTGTTTACTACTGTGGTTATGGAAACACTGATTAGCTTTAACTAGCCTATATCGCCTCTTTGAGAACTGAGTTCGATCAGCTCCACCGGTGTGTAAGAGTACATGTTGAGTATGTTCATCGAGGTTGTGCGTTTGAGCCGACTGTGTTTGTGTAAATGTGTAGAGAACGTTTTCGACCTAAAAGTCTACACTCATGCTAGCAGTCATAAACCAAAGTACTGAACCAGCTGACCTACTGGTGGAGCTAGATGAAAAGTGAAGGGTTCAAAAAGTCAGTCAGATCATAAATGTACCGAATTTAATGGCTATTTATCCAATATTAGTTGAGATATTTCTGGGCCAAAGTGTTGGACCAACAATATTTAGACCATCTTTACAGTCACACTGCTACTGTGAACCCTGATTCACTGACTTCTATAAATGTAGAAACAGTAAGAGTTAAGCAGATATAGCTGTAAGCCAGCTGCCTGCGGTTCAGACAGTAACACAGTGTACCGACACACAGCCAGGAGGAGGTTATATAATATCACACACTCCTTCTAGGAATACATACCACACACACATATAACTGTACCCTGACTACTGAGAGCCCTGACTCCTCTAACACCTTTCCAGGGAAAGTAGTTAAGTTTATGTGTGTGTGTGTGTGTGTGTGTGTGTGTGTGTGTGTGTGTGTGTGTGTTTTGGGCAGCCTCTGATTTCACTCTGTAAGGAAAATCAGATTGTCATGTTGTTGATGCAGAAGTTGAAGCTCTACTGCTCCTAACTTCTCTATAGGAAAAGTTCACTGCTGTTTAATTCAGACAGTTTCCTATTAGCTGTATTCTTTGGGGCGTTGTTGGGGTGTAGCTGCATGTGGAGGCTCTGCAGGACCTGACATGCTGGTACAGATTTAAGACACACAGACACCACATGAAGACCATGAATACCGTGATTGTTCACTTTTGGCTGCACGTGTTTTCTCTGACAAGGTTTGATCTTGGTAGTGATTGTTGATGAGGTGATGAAACAAGTTGAAGAAACTCTCAGTAATGTTTTCCTTATCAGTGATGATCTGCTAAAGACATTTCTGGAGCAAACTGTCCTCTAATGACAATTATTGCAGTTTAATACAAAGTGAATTAAAAAAGGTAAACCCAATTTCCTGGGGTATATGATCACTTTGGGTATATAATGCCTGGAAAACTCTGATGAAGAATGTTAATATCGGACAACTATACAAAACTCACTCATTCAATGAAAATGTTTTTAACTATGGTCTCCTGCATGGAAGTCTGAAGTGTTACATGACCATCCAACATCCAGACCTCCTCACCCTTACTTTCAGGCTTTCTACATAAAAGAACATGCTATTTCCTTCTTTGGCACTAAAATTTGACATAAACCATGTGCTAACATATCATGCACATTTCCAGGTCCATATTTTGCAGCTCTACAGGAATATCTTTGCATGATTTATAGTTACTCCTTATTTATCTTATACTGACCCTTTATGCAGCCTCTGTCTGAAACAGGTGTTTTAGCTCCTGTCTCTTTAAGAAGACCCCCCTACCGATGAGCCTGCTCTGTTCTGATTGGCCAGCTTCTGAAAGTTGCCGCTCCAGATGCAACGTAAACAAACAGCAGTAGTTGGATTTCACTTCTTTATCTCGTTCTTTACTCGAAATGGAAACTTCTCAAATACATCCGTACATGTTCGAGTTGAATCCGATCTGAAATATGAGAGCAGACAACGTGAACAACCTCAACAACAACAGACATGCGGTACAAGTTGACATCATCCTGTTGGGAAAGTGAAAAAAAAAGCTTCCAGAGGAGGCTGAAGCCCTGGATTTTGGCTTACAAGCAGCATTTTTACATACGTTCTCCTCAAGTTTTGGAATTTTGATTATGTTTAACATAGACATCCGACATCATAACAGTACACAGTGTTAGCTTTCTGATTGAACGTCAGCTGTAGGAGGAAAAATTTAGTTTGCAGCTTGTGCAGCTCTCTCAGCCCTCGACATTTTAATCAGGAGTGACTGAAACCTGACTGATACATTCACAGTGCTGCATACAGTTTCATGGTGGAAATTTTTGCTTGAAATTTATTTAAAAAAAACCCCCCAAATAACATCCGACTCCCTGTGCTTTTGGATGACTGATTAAAAATAACCATGCCAAAAAATGTGAAGTCCTTAAAACCTGACACAGAAGCATAAAATCACTCACTTACAGCCTCAGACTATTTTCAGTAAAAGCCTTTTCCTCGCCGCTGACTCTCCGCTCCATAAAGTAAATCATCGATATGAAAAACTTATTTTACTCACTGACAGTAAAACCTGTCTGGCAATACAGGACATCCATCCAGCATTGCAGAATTACATTCAACATGTTAAATCTTACTGGACTATAAATCACTCTAAAGGGGGTGAAGCTGCGTGATTTTTTTTTTTTTTCGCCTGAGGGAACAGAGCTGATATCTGAGCAGCAGCTGCTCGCTTCAGGCAACAAAGCAATTAGCTGATATCTGATACCTGCACGTGATAATTAAACAGTCGTTGACATACCTTTCGGTTTCTGATGTCACATGACTACAGGAGTAATAAATACTGATCTAATCCTACCCGCTGATCACAGATGATGGTAATCGGCTGCTGCAGTCGAGACTTTTTATGAAACCGCTGTTTTATACCTGTGGAGTCGTCTGGCAATGGAAACACAAAGATGTGTAATTAACAGAACCCTTACTGTGTGGTTAAATAACAATTTAAACACGAAATAAGTGAGAGACTTGTAGTAAAACTTAGTTTTCCTTGTCCAGACTGGACCAGTGTTTACACATTTATCCACTCAGGAGAGAGGAGAAAATTTAAGATCTGTGTCAGAAAATAAATCAGAACATAAAAGTCTTTTTTTTCCCCCACAATACTGTTGTTTTCTGAACATGTTCTTCCGTTTACACATAGCAACATACCTATACTGTACGCGTCTCCACATCACACATCTGATTGTAATCTGTCTTGGTTTTCCCAGGCTACATGCAACTCTCCAGTCCAGGAGGTGGTTGTAATTCACCTGAAGCTGTTTGGTAGCTGCCAAAAACATCAAAAAGGAAAGTAACTTCTGCACTTAAACAGCTTAGTTACAACAATAACTTTATTTAGATGGCTAACAAACTAACACAAAAACATGGATGCATCGTGTTTTATGAACTACAAGCAAGACAAACTTTGTTATTTGTCATCACTTACTCCGTTTCCTCACGCATAATCGTAAAATACAGACAATTTTATGACTTACCGTGTGACATACGGGCCTGTGCTCACGCCTCCAGAACATCTGGTGCTGCAAACGCATAAATGACCCTCATCTTCTTAATCTAATCTTTTCAATCATAATATCAGGAAAAAATATTGTCAATACAGTATTTACATTTGGTCAACTTCCACTCTGAACCACTCTACTGTTACTCTACTTATTGAACATCACTGTGGATAACAGTTAAAGATGCATAAGGCCAAAAACTGAGAAAATGTGTACAAAAACAGCACCAAATTAGATTTGAAACAATACATCTATTTCATATAATTCCCTGGATTATCATACACACACATATACACACACACACACACACACACACACACGCAGATTTGCTTACACATTTAAACTTGGCATCTGCTGTGCCAACTCCTCACACTTGGGGTTTCTGTTTGGATGGGCTCACAGCCAGAGGACACACATACTGTACACAGTGAACTGTTGCTCAACGGGCTGTAACAGGAAAGCCTCAGAGCTCAGCAGAAGGAAATATGAACCTTCAACCCCAGAGAGAATGAATAGACTATTTCAGATAGAAATTTGGCGGAAGAGAGTCGGAGGAGGAAAAGAAGCAGAAGCAGGAGAGGAAATGAAGAGAAGACAAGAGAGGAAAATTTAGGAGAGCGTACAGGAAAGGAGCAGAGAAGAGGAGAGAGCAAGGGGGAAGAGAGAAAACAGGAGAGAAACTATTTATAGAGAAAAAGCATAAAAGACAAGATGAAAGAAGAGAGAGTGGCAAAAAACAAACAAAAAAGAAAAGAGAGAATTTCCCCATAAATGTCTGTCAATACATTTCTGTTTGGTTTCCAAGAACTGATGTATTTGCACTGGAAGGCAATGAACCAACCCTGCCACTGTGTGTGTGTGTGTGTGTGTGTGTGTGTGTGTGTCTGTGTGTGTCTGTGTGTGTGTGTGAGCTTAGCAGAACTACAAGCTTTAGTTCCTCGATGACAAAACATTGCAGTAAGTCAGTGGTTAGGAGGTCAAAGGTCAAAGGCTGCAGAGGCCAGACAAAAGTCCGGTGACCTTAAAGTGACCTTGTGCTGAGCAACAGAAGAGAGATGAGGAAAAGAGCTGAGAAGGGACAGATTTCAGTTGCGGAAAAAAAACAACCTTGCTCAAGGCCCTAATTTACTCCAAAACATGCTCACAGTTCTGTGGAAATATCCACACGGGCAAGTGACAAAGTTTCCATCACACTGTCCGTTGCAGAGTCTCGCAGCTACCTGGAAGGCAGAAAGTGACTTTGATTCTGATCAAAGTTTTGCCAGTTTTCTACTATAATAAAGCTTTGGAGAGAGTTCAAAGCTGGATGTTCACAGAGATTCAATTTAGACTTTACATTGTTCATTTGCAGGCTTTACTCCACCACCAAATCATCAGGATACATATTTATTATGGGGCTCTATTGGAATATTTTTGCATGATTTACAGCTCAAGATCTCCTTATTTTTCTTATACTGGCTCTTAATGCGGCTCCTCAGTTCTCCATGATGAGCCCACTCTGTTCTGATTGGCCGGCTTCAGGAGGCTACATAAACAAACAATTCTGGTGGGATTTCACTTCTTTTTATTGTTCTTCACTTGAAATAGAAACTTCTCAAGTACATCTGTATATGAAATATTCGAGTGGACAACGTGATGAACAACCTTAGCGACAAAGGCCACCAGCGGACGACTGTTTGTGGGCATGTAGAGCTTGTGAACGAAGCCCTGGATTTTCTCTTTCAGGGACCATTTTTACATACGTTCACCTCAAGTTTTTGACCTTTGACCATGTTTAACAAAGACATCCAACATCATCACAGTATAAGAATAACAGAAAGTACATATCTCCTTCATTATTCACCACGGTCAAACCCTAAATTCCTCCTCTACTGTGGTCATTCATCTCCGTTATGACTCTTTTCTTTTCTGACCCCAAAGTGGTGGAATGAACGCAGACTGAAAACCACCTTTTCAGACTCGACCTCAGCACCTCATTCTAGCACTTACTTACGTCTCATTTCTTTCCATGCTGTTATATTGACATAGTGACCATGCTTTTAGAGGAATGCACTTCCAGTTTTTGATGACGTCAAACTTTTTTTTTTTCTTTTGAGGTTGAATACGCTTGTTTTAAGTTGCTTTAGACAAACGGATCTTCCAAATGAATGTAATGTAATTTAATTATTATTCTAATTTAAACTCACAGTAGCAACAATAAGAAAACTGGCCAACTTTGCATGTGATAAAATTATTACTGAGGTGGAAAAGTGAGAACAAATCATAAAGTTTCTCCAAGTCTACTGTGATGGATTATCTCAATCTTTCTAAATTGTTTTTTTTTTTTGCACTGAAGTAGATTAAACAGCATCAAATGACTTCATCAGAAGTTAAACACACACTGACATCCTTGACTCTGCTGACTGTGACAGAACTTGCACTGTTGACACTGACTTAAAAACACAGCTGTTATCCATACAGACTGTACAGAGTGACGTCCACCGCGGTCAAAAACAGGCTTCAGCTCCTTGATGTACAAAACAAACAAACCCAAAGTAAAGACAGAGCGATCGGCTCCCTCTGTTTACCTGAACACTGTTTACCTGAGCAGACACAGACCTGCTGCATCTTCCTGGAACAGCTGAGGTTACGCGAACCGAGCCGACCTCATCCCTGGATTTACCTGTAAACACACACACACACACACACACACACACACACACATTGCTGTTACACTTCAGTAGGTTTGAACTTGTGACCTCTCAGTTTCAGTCGGTGTGAGTAGCAGCGTAACGGACACACTCACATTTACAAGCGTCTCCCCCTATAGGATATCTAAAGGAGTTTTAGTGTGATCAGCAGTTTATCTGTAGTGTGTGTGTGTGTGTGTGTTTTTAGTGTGTGCGCGTGTAGCCATCCATCTAACAGGCCATTTCCACCAAGCGGATGTATGTACATACACGGCCTCTCTAAAACAAACACACACACACTCTCCCACACACTCGCACAGCAGTTAGCTTTGTCTGCTAATGGCTAACAGGGTGATGGGGATGATGTCGTGCTGAAATAATTTACATGATAATCTGTTCAGTCTGCTGCGTTGTTTGTGCTTCACACATGTTTACACACGCGTTGCGGTGGTGTTCCCTCTGCTCTTACATTCAGTCTGTTTAAGAGTGCCCTTTGGCTAAATTACAATAAGAGTTGACACGAACATGAAGAACTTGACCTTTGACTCACTTCAGGCAAAACACTAACTGTTTAAAATGTGGTATAAACACTTTGATCTGTCTTCATCAGAGCAGCAGCTACATTTCTGCCCTTTACTGTGGATGTAGACGCTTCAATTAACCCAAACTGTGCAGGTCGAAGGTCATCAGACACATCGTTATGGATGCTGTATTTACTCAGTACAGCACAATTTATTTGATTCTTGTAAAATGGATTATTATTATTATTATTAGGCAGCAAAGTAAACATTATCTTACATATATTGTCCATTATTTTAATGGGATTATGCAAACTTTTAGCCCACCAAAATACTAATTGTTGGTCTACTACTTTAAGGAAGTATTTATCCACAAAATGTTGAATTCATCAATAACATTCATGGTCTCCAGAGGATGAATCCTAGTGCCTTTTGTGATCTCCTGACTTTTCACTTCCTCTTCACTTCCCATTTTCCTGCATCAGATATACTTTGAGATCAATGCTAACTTGCTTAATATGTTACAATGCTAACTGTATAGTTGTAAAACATGCTAACATGCATTATTTTACATGCTAGACATCAGGTCATGCTGACATTTTAACACACTAACTGTACACATGTAAACTTTCTAACATGACTGGTAGACTGGTATGCTAATGCAGATCTCATTTTTAACTTACGGTATAATGCAGGGAAATTACTTTCATGTTTCAACAATATAAACAAACTGACTTTCTCTCAATTCCTATTTTCATACTGCACCAGTGTAGAGTAGCGATAGTGAAAGAAGCTCTCAATGTAGCAATAGAGAATAAAGAAATAGTTGTTTATGTGGTGGTCACACAACAGAAACAGGAAATATCACTGACCACATCTGGATTGTGTGATCAACTGTACTGGATGACAAAATAAGCAAACATGGAGAAAAGTGAATGTCTGCTGAGTCTTAGATGAGTAATGTTTAAAAAGTGATCTGTTAATGCTGTGGCCAGAAACCCTTCAACACACCCGACGTCAATTGTGTTTGACTTATCATTACTTTGGGTATCTTGTAAGATATCCAGAGTATTTATTATATGTGATATTTGATATATAATGGATTCACCGGAACATAATAAAATTAAATAAGAGATTAACCGGAAACTCATTAAAAAAATGTTGGTGTTGTAAAGCGTCTTTATGTCTCTTTGTTTGTCTTTTAACCATTCAAAATTTTATTTAGTTATTCTGAGCATAAAAAATACAAACATGGACTACATAGAGAGTCATCTGTGAGCCATTGGCGGATCTCACTGAGGCCACATAGCGGCGGAAGAACGCCTCTGGTTTTCACATTTTCAACTATCACATATGGCTGCGATGTTCAGGCATCTACTTAATTTTGGCCATATGCTGAATTTCATTCCCCTCTGCCATCTCTATTCCCTCCTGCACTCTCTCTCTCTCACACACACAATGTGAAACCCCATAGGGATTGTCTTAACAACTAAAAACAGGAAGTTGCTCATATCCCTCCGCGCATTCCACATCTCCCCCACGCCCCCCCCCCCCCCCCCCCAAACACACACACACACACACATACAACGGAAAGAAGGAGGGAGGGATGAACAGATGAGAGGGGGAAAAAAAAAAGGAAACACCAAACCACCCGTTTAACACTCAAGGTTTAGGAATGAATGGAATACCGTTTGTGTCACTCAACGCTCGCTCTTCATTGGGCGACAGGAATCCTGTGGGCGGTGAGGAATGCTGTGATTGGTTGGAGAGGAGCACCGGGGCAGTTTGAATTGGATTAGGTTCAAGCTGCTGTGTAATTTAATATCAGAGTGACTAACAGACTTTCTTCCTCTTCTCTCCTCTGTGATAAAAAAAAAAAATTTTGGTTACGGGAAGGATGGCAAAGCGGGACCTTCCCATTTTAGTGTTTTGTCTTGGCAAAATGGACTTACAACCAACTGAGTCATCGGATGTTGGCGAAATATATCATATTTTTCTAGCCACAATACAAGGAAGGTACAAGTACACGTTGTGCTCAAGTTAAGGTCAAACAAGATGACAGAAAGACTTCCGGAAAGAAAAATGAAGCAATCAAACGTTTTTTTGGGGGCTCGGTGAGCTTCATGTTGATAAAGACACCAGAAAGATCCATGAACACATCAATTAATTTGTTCTTAATTATCTTAAATTACTTTCTGGAGGATAAAATGAAGGAAAAAAAACTCTTTGAGGATAAAAAGTAAAGAAGGTCAAATGAGAAGATTAGATGATTGGTAGGATAAGAAACAAGAGTGAAAGAGGGAAAGGACAAATGAGAGAGAGAGAGAGGAAAAGAGAAGGAGGAGAGAAGAAAGGATGTAAGAATGTGTAGAGAAACATACAAAGATGAGAAAGATTAAGAAAGGATAAAGAATAAGAAGAGTAAAGGAAATTAAAATGAGCAAGAGGGAAAGGAAAGGAGATGACGAGAGAAGAGGAAGAGAGACAGGAGTCTACAGGAGAAACGGAGAGGAAACAATAGTACAAAAAGGCCAAAATAAAGGAGAGGAAAAAGGATGTACACAGAAAATGAAAAAAGAGACAGTAAAAGGAAGGATGAGGAAATGATTAAGAGAGGAGGAAAAGTGAGGGAACAGAAAGGAAGGAAGAGGAGAAACACCAAAATCTAAATCTAGAGTACTCGCTCTGCAGAAGATGAAATATTTTCCATTTTGGAATCTCCATCATCTTTCCTCTAGCACCACTATCAGGTCAAAATGTTCACTTTTAAATGAACCCCAAACTGTCAAACACTTGACAGTCCAAATTTAAGACTTAAGATGGAACAAACACACACACACACACACACACACACACACACACACAGGTCCTGACCCCGGGTCACTGTAGCTGAAAACACACTGCAACGCATCATATGATGCGCATCAAATATTACGCATCGAATGCTGCTGCTGGCACCAATAGGAAGTGTTGCACTGCAGTGTGTCAGCAGGAAGACAACATGCACCATCTGAAGAGTATGGACGTATAAAGAGAATTGAGAGAGCTGAAGAGCCAGTCTCTATGAGCTATGGCTCGCCAGGTCGTTTAACTTGGGATATTTGTCCACCTGAACAACACAGAGAGGAAGTCGAGCTGCCACAGGAGCCGGGATGTACAAGCAGGGAGTGAGTGGAGTTTATTTATTAATTTATTTTATTCTTTATTTTTGTCTTGTAGATACAGGCACAAGTGAAATAGTTAAAACTACAGTGAAAAGCAAGCAACAAACTGGTAAGTAACATCTGTAGTCGGGCCAACATGAAGTGCTGCGGGGCTGCATCGACGAGCGCCCGGCTGTCGCCGACGTGGGGTTGTATATAGAAAATAACAGGGACGGCTGTTTTGATGTGTGCTGTTCGGCAGTGGTGTATTTTGGCCTCGACGGTCATCGTTTAGAAAGTAATGGGATTTAAAAACAAAGACTTTCAGACTCGGAGAGGTTTAGGGAGAGTAAAACAAAGAGAGGGAGGGAAAGAGAGAGAGGAAGGAAGACAAGAGGAAGTAAAGGAATGAAAGAGAAAAAATAAAATGTCTAAAAATAAAAACAATTTGCGACTGACATATATGAGAATGAGGGAAGGAGGAGAGATAATCTCGTAAGTTTAGTCAACATATCATGAACTCAGTATAGTTTGGTAGGTTTCATGTCAGATCGATTAAGAGAATCATTTTGATTTATTACAAGTTGTCATTTCTATGAGTTACAATAATATTGCACATACGAAAGCCGTGTTTCCACAAACCTGAGTCAGCCGGTGACACACATGTTTCACTGCGTCCTTCCAGCAGCTGTGCTGAGCCACAGGGTCAACCATGGCCAACATGTAATGACACCCACCCCCCCCCCCATATCAAACCAATGACATGTCCTGCACTAAACTGTTTGACTCAGTGTGTACGTGTCTGTGCTGGTGACCAGAGACAAAAGCTCTGTTTGTTAAAGTCTCTCTTTGTTCAGCTCTTCTAAACAAATCTCTGGAGTTTGGTTTCACTCTGACATTCCTGTTTGTGCTGTCAGATATCAGCCCTGTTTCACTGTTTACTCATCACTTCCAGCCATATTAAGTTACTACTGATGCAAATACAACATTTCCTGCTATTGCTGCCTCATATTAAAGGTTTTCCACCGGTGAACACACATGAAGCTAAATAGAAAATGTATTTGTCACTCAGTTAGCGGAGCATCATTAGCGGTGCTATTCCTCAATAAAAACAAGATATGGTGTATTCGGCGCAAATTAGTAAATGGATTTAGTCAGTTTTAAATATCACAAGGACGAATAGAAAAACCAGTGACAACCACAGTGAGCTGGTGTGTTGCTCTTTGGCACACATAATGGGTGCAATTGCCCTTTTTACACCCCATCAGTGCGCAGTAAGGGGATCTCCCATCGCAAGATTCACACTTTTAGGCACAATTACTCTCCCTATTTATCCTCCCAAAATGCAGATAAAAAGTTTCATTTCCTCAAGCAGTGAGGGAGTAAGAAAGGAGCAAACCAACCAGAAATGGAAACAACTTTATTTGGTCTGTTTTTCATTGTGGTTACTTACTAAATAAAGAAATATACAGATAAAATAAAAAGCTTCACTACCTACAAGTTAGAAAATAAGCAGGAGAAAACAGTGAAGGAGAGAGAGAGAGAGAGAGAGAGAGGGGCGAGCATAAAAGCAAAACTAAATGGAAATCAAAACAACTTCACTTGGTCTGTTTCCGTTGCAGTTACTCACTAAATAAAGAAATATTCAGATAAAGCTAAAAGCTTCATTACCTAGAAGTCTGAAAAGATAAGCTACATAAGAGTACTGAAGTGACACTAAATGAAACTGAAACAACATAACCAGGTCTGTATTTTATTGTGGCTAATGAATAAAAATAAGATAAAACTCTCAGCGACACTCAGGATGTGGCTGCACAGCAGATTTCATGTAGTGCAGAACGCTGAAATGTCACAGTTCACACAATGAAAGGATCTGTGACCGTTTCACAAATATCAAACACGTTTGATATACGTGTGGGTTTTTCTCTCCAGAGCCGGTCGAATCACTCAGAACAACGGGGCGTCGGTTCGCCTCACAGCGGCTGATAACGTGGAGACGCAGGTGTGAATTCTGGTGGAGTGACTCATCGCAGCACGTCGTCAAGGTAAACAACTTCTTATACCTTGCTGTCCTGAGGAAAAACACCCACAGTTTCCCACGACGGTTTGAATTTACATGTCTCAGCCTGACTCAAGGATCCCCACCTGTATCAAAAAATGCAAGAAGTTAATTAAGCTGAGATCTGGGAACAGAGTGAACGCAGAAGCAGTCAGCCAATCGGAGAGGTCGTAAAAATAAACAGATAAAAACTGCATTTAATCAAACATCAACTAATCTCACTGGATCAGTGATTGAGATATTTGAGGAATGTGCTTCTTTCAACGATTTATGACAAAGCAGCTCTTTTAATGTCTAACAGGTTCAATTTAAGCCAAAAAATTTAAAGTGATTGAGTTGAATTCTGAGACGGGAAGGTTTGGTTGCAAGAAAGAAGAGAAAAGACAGAAAAGAAAAGAAAGAGAAAAAAAAGAAAAAGAAGGATTAATCTTCAGCAGCAGCAGCAGCTTAAAACCAGTTCTCCCATTCACTCACACACAAAGACACAGAGAGACGCTCTGCTTTGTCCATCCTCAAAGGCAGTGGCTCTGTGTGTGTGTGTGTGTGTGTGTGTGTGTGTGTGTTTGACTCTCTATTGACCTTTGACCTCTGTGTGTGTGTGTGTGTGTGTGTGTGGTACAGTGTGACCCATATCAGGGTATCCATCAACTCCGTAGCAGCAGTGCCGAGAGCAGAGAGCAGCTGTCAATCATCACATCTCAGAGCATTCAGTACTTCTCCATAAGCTTTTATTAGAGTGTTTTAACAAAACAAACAACTGGATTTATCTCTGTAAACATCTAGAACATACTTATTGGTTTGTTTATTTAACAGGGACAGTGCACATTAATAAACATTGCTGTAAATGCGCCAGAGTTAGCCAAGAGGCTATTTTTCATCTGTAGTCCCTGGACAGATGTTACAGAGTCTCCCTAAAAACTGAATATGAAAATGAGATTGAAATGACAAAGTTACTGAGGTCTTTAACACATACTCAACAGACGGACTCTGGTCTGGATCCAGCTCGGATAACAATTACCTGCTTCTGAATGAAATATCGCTATCGCCTCACCTCAGCCATCATCATTCAGCCTCCTACTAGTCACCACAGTTAGGAAGGTTATTATCTGGAAGCACAAGACCTACTGTATGTGTTTGATTTGCAGTGAAACAGCAGCTATAGTGAGGAGTGGTGAGGTCAAATGCCGCTATGACACCAAACATGCCCATTTTGAGCAAAACTACCCACAGTATTTGGAGGTAAAAAACAGAAAATTGAAGCAGTTGCAGTCGTCATATCGTGCCTCCAGCACAATAATTGTAAAATCAAACATTTTCACAGTATTTGCTAATGAACACACCAGTATGCTGTCAAACCTTTTTATGCCCAAGTTTAAGAACTTAGTGAATCAACAAAGGAGTCTCTTCTCTCTTTAATACAGAAATAATGTTCATGTGCAAAGTTTTGTACTGAAATATTGTGTAATGCGTCCTCGCTTTACTTTTGAAGTGGCGGACGTTCGTGGACCTCTAACACTTGTAACTGACAACCCCTGATCTAGAACACTGGACGCCCAAAATAACTCCTCTGACTCTGCAACTCTACTGGTTTTGATCATGAAGAAGACACGCCCCCCCTCCCCCCACCCCCCATCAGCCATCCCTAACTACCCCCCCCCCCCCCCTCCGTAGCCCCTCCCACTGCTCTATCGACCTCATTCATTCATTCTCTCTCTCTTTTTCTCACACACACATTCATCCTCTGTCTCTGTCTGACCAAACACTGGAATAACAAACGGGGGGAAGTCTCATTCATCTGCAGGACTAATGTTTACACAGCATGTTCTCTCTCTATCTGTTGTTTCACTTGCTCAATCACTCTCTCTCTCTCTCTCTCTCTCTCTCTCGTCCTCATTCATTCTCTCTCTGTTTATCCTAGACTGCTGTTTTTGCTGTTTTTCCGCACAGGGTGTAATGGTACTGTATGGGGGTTAATGGGGTGTGCATGTGTGTGTTGAGGAGTGTAGGACGGCTTCATATAGCGACTAAAACAACACATACAGTGCAGACACACAGACACGGACGCAACCTTTAAACTCACCTAAAATTCACTAAAGATTCACCTTGATCAAGTTATTCTTATAATAGGTTATAGATATACTTTCATCGTTCTGCACACGCCTGTTGAGGACATAACTTCGTGGAGATATAGCGCAGGCTGTGTGGTGAAAGTGGCGCATCAGCAGCTTCAGTCCTCCATCGGTGTACAGTTTGCATTCAGGCGACCATGTCTCCTAGAAATTATGTTTATAAATGACTAATTTGCAACGGCAGATATATTTTAGAGGAAACGTAATGCTGCCCAGATTATGTTGTTATCAACATAATTAGGAAATGTTGTTAATTGACGTATCAGTAAAATGCTCACTGACAACATATTTCATTTGTTTTCCACCAAAATATCCTTACAATACAATATCTGTCAGTAGCAACTACAGAAGTAGAAGGCAAATATGGGTTCAACATGAAGTGGTATATAAACGTAATCTCCAGCAGACAGGGTTAATTCAGGGACAGCACTGCTGTGTAAGTCACCTGTGTTTTGGTAGCACTCAGCGCTAAATAAACATTAATGTAATTTGTGAACATAAGACAAATAGACTCGAAGCCTAAACAGATGCTTCAGGTTGTTGTTATATGCAAATGCTGTCACATTCGCTCCCTGGATCGGCTTATCCCGGCTACTATCCTCTTTTTTTTCTGTCTGTAAGGGTTGTACAGTGTGTGCTAAGGGTGTCACGTGATGCGTGTCAATTGAAGCAACGTTACATGACGTGACCAATGTGTGTTGCACGTTTCTTAACAATAGAGGTGCTTTAACGAGTCCCACCATAAACACAGACAGTGTAGGAGCTGATTTATAGTTTGTTGTAGGATTTAACGGGTTAATTCTAATATCGTACCGCCATATTATTTAAGTGTGGTGGTCGTTATTTGACCCTTGTCTTAAAAGGTTTACCAGCAGCTCTGTTAGATGGAGACTTTCCAACGAGAGCGTCAGTCATTTCAGCAAAAGCCACAAAACAAAATAAGTTTACGTTCAAGTGACAGAGCCCACTATCGGCCACAGGAATTATACATTTTTGAGTCTTTGCAGCAGCGTGACGTTATTATAGAGTGCAGTCATCAGAGAGAGGGGTCATCAGACTGTAGCCATGTTCTTATTACTGTAACCATGGCAACAGAGCTCCCCTAACTTTAAGGGAGTAGTTATTTTAACCCAAAACATGATCTTTCCCCAACCCTAAACAAGTTGTTTTTGTGCCTTAACCAAACTTTAACCATAGTGTTGTCAGATCATTAAACACAATTGGTCAATTGTGGCATCAGCGGCAAGGAGCAATGACATACAGTACTGTGCAACGTTTTAGGCAAAATAATAATACCAATGCATTGCTTTAATTTATCAATTAATGTCATACAAAGTGCAGTAAACAGAAAAAAAACTTAAATGACATCAATATTTGGTGTGAGCACACTTCAGTTCTCCTTGGTACACCTGCACAGTTTTTCAGGTACTCGGCAGGTCGGTTGTTCCTGCATCTTGGAGAAGTTGCCACAGTTCTTCTGTGGATTTAGGCGTCTCACCTGCTTCATGTTAATCCCAGATTGACTCCATGATTTGGAGATCAGGGCTCTGTGGGGGCCAAACCATCTGCAGGACTGTTGCTGAAGATAGTTCTTTATGACTCTGGCTGCATGTTTGGGCTCGTTGTCATACTGCAGAATACATTTAGGACCAATCAGACACCTCCCTGATGGTATTGCATAATGGATAAAAATCTAACATCTAAAGTGCCTAAAACCTTTGCACAGTACTGTTTATCCTACTGTTTCAGTAGGAGGACCTGTTGGTTAGTTGTCATAGTATATTGAGTCTTGCCTTAAAAGGACTGCCTGCAGTTTTTGACAACCAGTCCTTGTGATAAACTTTTTTTATATTAAAAAAAAGATTTTTGATGGATTTCCTGTTGTTGAGGTAGCTCCACCTTATGTCATAAACCCACACATCTAAAATCAAAACCACACATCCTCTCTACTTCTTATTCTCTTTCTTTCCCACCGTTTGCCCTCCGTCCGTGTTATTTTGACAACACTTTGACAGCTGAACACGGAGCCAGTCTGCGGTCCCAGTTAAAGGGGATTGGATAATTTTCCATGCTGTGGACATCAGATTTGAAATATCTTCCTCTCACCCTGGGACCCTCAGCTCATTAAATCAAGCCTGTGTGAAGGGTGCTGGGGGCCATGCTGGGTAAGGGAGGGGGGGGCACCTGTGAGCCATTTGTGGGTCCTGACCCCTAATTTTAAGAAACCCCCTGCAGTAATGCAACACTTCAGGAAAAGAGAAACAGTGAGCTGTGCTTTGAATGTTGGAGTAGCTGATAATATCTGTCAGGTGATGGAATGACAGATGAAATGAGTCTTTTACGGAAAAACAAAAGCAAGAACAAATGTTCTTCTTAATGCTTTTAAATGATCAACATGCTGTTGTAAATATATTTCAATAAAAGCTATGATCTTTGCAATGTAATGATTGCAGAAGATATTGGATGCAACAGTCTATTTCCATATTATTTTACTGTCAATGTCCCAGTTTATTAAGCCTGTCAGGTTCAGACTTGGTTCAACTGTCATCAGTCTAAGCTTGACTTAGACTGATGACAGTTACTTAAAGGTAGTCTGTGGAGTCAACTCATCAACAAACAGTTATAATTTAAAGTTCATTCTTGAAGATCACGTAGTTCGATAGAAAGCTGGACTTTGCGGTGCGATAGTTCTGCCAACTGCTGTTTACAAGGTCAAGAATGAACTTAACTTTTTAGCCAGCATGCACAAAAAGTCTTTAAACATGCTCAGGAAAAAAAACCCCATAACAACTGGGGGAACTGATAAAGATCTGCTGTCTGCTGATGAAGACTGTGGTATATGATCAAAAGCTCTAGAACATCTACTAAATGGACCTCGTGGTGAGATTGGACTCACATGCACAAGATGCAAAACATTGTCAAATATTTCTTGATGGTGCTACTAGATGATAAAAAAAAATAAAAAAAAATCACAGGACACCTTTAAGCTCAGCTTGAGCTCGTGCACTCATGTTGCACTTTCACATCCTGATTTAAATGTGTTTATTTTTTTCAAAAGATTGTTTAATAGAGATTAGTCAGCGACAATCACCGAGGCTGCACACAGGCTGCTTGTTACTCGTCTTGCATCACAAGAAGATTGTTGCACATTGTTGCAGAAAGTAGCTCTCAGTCATAACTGTCTACATAATAATTATTGTTCAGGAAAAGATAAATGTGTTTTGCAATGATTCATGTACCAAAAATTAAATCCATTCTGATCCTTTGCTTTGAGTCAGACGTTTCAGTGTTGGACATGTGTGATTTTTTTTTTTTTTTTTTTTTGTCATATGGGTAAAATGACCCTCTAAGCACATCATTCCTCCTCTGGTATTTTCCTCTCCCACTGCTGTTCCCAGAGGAGGATTTTCCAAGAAATTCCCACGCCTTCTTAGAAATGGCTGAATGGAATTCCTCAAGCAGCTTTTCTCCTTCTTCTTTCCGTTTTTTTTTTCTTCTTTTTTTTTTTGACTGTAAAAGAAGACTGCAGGCCTCCATTCATTCTCCACGCCTCTCTTTCATCTCCCTCATGCTCTCTCCCACTTTTCCCTTTCTTACACTTTCTCTTTGTCCTCGTTCCCACTCTCTCTCAGCCTGTGCACAATTGATCTCACTTTCTCTGCCCCTCTTTCTTTCTCTCTCTCTCTCTCTCTCTCTCTCTCTTTCTTTCTTTCTTTCTTTCTTTTTCTCTCTCTCTGATGATGCTGACTGCTGAAAGACTGAACTTTAAACACTGTAAACACTTTAAAGCCCTGCTCTCTTTTTTGCTCTTCCTGTAAGATTTCAAGTTTGTTTCTTATTGCCTTGTTTTGACTTTGACAGGTTGTGGTAACCATGGAAACGGAGCAGCTTCACCTGTTTCTGCGGTCTGCGGTCCCACTCATGAACACCCCACCCCCCCCCACCCTCTCCCACACACACACACACAGTAACATCAGCTGTGTCTTTCTGTGATGTTTTTGCACAGCCACAAGACGGCAGGCTGCAGGGAAACTTCCTGTCAGAGAGGAAGTGGATGGAGGTGATGCTTTACTTCTAGGAAAAAAACATGAAGAAGAAATCTTTCGCTCTCATCACAACAGCGGCAACAAGAAAACATCTAGCTAAAGGTTGCATTCACTGTTTACATACCAGCTGTCTTCATCGGTATTTCAGTTGAAACAAACCATGATTGATGCTCTTATCTTGTTTATAATGTTATCATCAGTTCTTTGTGTTTTTCTTATCACCTGTTGCTGACAGTTTCCTGTTCATGATAAGAGGAAATGACACCTATTATATTTTCAAAAGCAGCACTGTGGTTTGACTCCACTTAAAAACACACAGTAGAAAACGTTTTAATAGTATGTTTTAACATGACAATAAAATCCCAAATAGCTGCCTGTTAACCCGAACTTCCACAGCTGCAGAGCATCAGCTATACTGGGATCCAGTTTACCACTTCTAAGAGTTTCAGAGCAAGGTCATAGAGGAAACGTTTGACGGTGTATAAAGAGCTGAAGTCATGACGTCACATCCGAGCTAGCCTCCGTTCCTCTAGCTTCTATAACGATCTGTCAGTCAGCGTTTCTTTCATCTGTCTTTCTGAAAATAGCAAAGCTTGAAACACTTGTAAACTCAGGCCTCCTGTCTGTCAATCACCTCAATTACAGTTGGGTTTAATTAAATCATCTGGCTCAATCATCTGGGATGTTCGGCCATGTCAAATTAGCACCTGCACAATTTAAAAAAAGCTGTAAAAGGTTTGTTTGTCTCTCTGCAGTGTCGTCCTTACAGATTATCTTTGTAAACTGCCCACTAGTACCAAGTCATTTTCATTAATTACTTGTGTGCACTTGTATACATGGACGTCTGCTGTTGTGTGCAGTCTTGTCTTTTGTTTTCTCTCTCATCCTGTTGTTTTTTCCTCCTTTTTTAATTAAGTAAGGTATGCAATGGAGAGTGCCCTGATCAAGTCCCTTTGAGAGTTGTTTGCACCTCTCCATCATATTATGTTGTTGTTTCTGTGTATATCAACTGTCTTTTGCAGATGTGTAAACAAATCAAATCAAAGTGCATTCCTGTGATTTACTCATCATATCCTCTTCCATATAACTGAGCATCTACTACAGCACTTGTTATTATAAGCACAGCAGGTACTTACATCAACATAACTTGGTTTCATCCAGATCCATAAAACTCACTGCTCAATGCTTTTCATCTTTCTAGTCGTAGTCTGTGCTGTGTGAAGACCTGCTCATGGACTCATCTCCTCTGTCCTCTCTGACCCCTGAAATGAAACAAACCACACAATGTACTGTTGAGAATCCAACTGATCCAATGCTGGATTTTTAGTAATTAGCATAGTTACAAATGTTAATGGAGGTCAGAGTGAAGTTTTCTTACATCTGGAACAGAACCAGGAAGTTCCGGTTCTGCTTCGGTTCTCTGTTAGCAGGGACTCAGACGGAAAACAGCTGCATTAACACAACATGTTGAAGATACCAATGAAACGATTACATACAATCTACAAAGTCCCGTTGCAGTAGCACATTAATGCATATAAATGCTTATCAGACGCCATAATATTGCACAGCAGTTTATAATGCCCATAGACGGGATTTTACAACTTATCACGGTGATAAATCTAATATCTTTCATGTTATAAAGTAATCTTCTAGTAATATGCACTTGCATGTATGTGATTGGCCGACGCAGTGCCTCGCCAAGTTGAACCTGGTTCATCTTCTTTGCTGACGACCCTGCATCGTTTTACCGCAGCCTTCAGCGTTGGTATCCCGATGCTTTGATGGGCTGCCCCCATTCAAATGAATGAAAGGGCTGCTGTCTGTCTGGTGAGCAACTCAGCATCAGATCAGGAAGCCTCCTGGTGAAGTTTCTTGCTGTTGGGAAAGAAGCAGAAGAACTCAAGTCTTATTTCAATGTTTTCACATCCTTGTCTTAAGTAATTAACTCCTCAATTGTGCAAAATAATTTAGTTTCAAGAACATTTATCATTTATCCTGCATTTCTGAAGTTTCCTTTATTATATCAAGTCTTTTTATTTTTTTCTTTATTACTTTTAAGGTCAGATTTTTATATTATTTTCAAGAAATCTTATGAAGTAAGACATTTCTGGTAGATGTTTTTGTTTTAAAGGACCAGTGTGTAGGATTTACTAGCATCTAGCAGTGAGGTTGCAGGTTGCAACCAACTGCAGGAGAACCAACGGTGGCCATGAAACTCATGAAAAAGGTGAAAGGCCGTCTTTAGACCCAGTGTGCGGTTTGTCCGTTCCGGGCTACTGTAGAAACATGGCAGTGAAGATGGCGGGCTGCGTAGAAGAGGACCTGCTCTTTATGTAGATATAAAGAACTCATTCTAAGGTAAAGAAAACACAACAATTCTTATTTTCAGGTGATTATACATGAATCAAAACATACTTCCATTTCTGCCAAGTCTGTTCCACACAATGCCACTAAATTCTACACACTGCACCTTTAAACTATCGACATTCTCCTAACTACAGAGAAACGTGTTTGTAGGATACGGTTTTTGCTTTTGGGCAGACTTTGGATTCAGATGAATGACTCTACCTGAGTGTCTGATGCTAAGTAACACACAGAGCAGACTGTATTCGTCTATACAAGCGTGAAATATTTAATGTAAAGCAGGGAGGAGCTGCAGAAAAGAACATGCCTTATCAACAAACCTTCCTTGTGTAAATAAAGATTAGCTAAACAAAAACTCCTAAGACAAATGCGGTTCTTTAAGCCACGTCTCTGCGCTGCCTTCAGTCATCTGTCAACTCAGGTGAAAAGTAATGAAGGCACTCCCACTGTATATACAGTTGGGTATTATCTGCCTGTCATTTACCCATAATGTTGTTCAGCTGTACAGTATATTTAGCTGACTGTCTGAGGAAATACTGCGTATGTACTTGTGGAGTCAGTGGACTGAAACGGGAGGAGTTACTGTAAAACTTCATTACCAGAATATTTGACTTTGAGTTTACAATTTGAGGTTTACAGTTTATTCACACTTTTATTCAAGTGCAATAAACAGACTGGTAAATTATGGTTTTATGGTTATGGTTTAGTTAGATTTAAGCACAAAAACAACTTTGTTACATATAAGTAAAGATTGTGGTTTGGGTTAAATGCTCCCTTGAGGTTACGTGACCGCAATAGTGCAGGTTTAGGGAGGGGAGGGCGGAGCGCGGTGTTTTGCTCTCGTTCTCATATGATCGCTAACTTGATTTCTAGAGCTTGTATACGGTAGTTTTAAGGTTAAGGGGAAGTTCATAGTCCCTGTTTTTAAAAAACAATATTAACTTGTGGTTGAAAACAGGAAGCGAAAACAATCTCTCATGTTACAGCCTGTTGTTTTGTTGACCTATCCATCCACTCCTCGCTATGCAGATTTTTGTTAACATCATCTGATTTCTTCCGTTGTCATATTTACTACAGCTAGAGGGCTTCTGTCAACCACTTGCAGAAACAACTGATTTTTTTTCCTAGGAGGACATGAACAATGTTTTGGTTAGCATGTTGATGGTGTTTATCATTTTTATTTGCTTATAATGCAGCTACAAGTGTTTATAGTGCATCAGATGGTTTCACTGTCTAAAAATGCATGAGGTCTGCAGTTATGAATGTTAATAAGCCATGAATAAAACGTTAGAATAATCTATCATGTCCCAATTTGGAAATGTTAATACGTTGTTGAAGGCAGCAGGAACAAGTTTTAAATACAACGATGACAAATCACCTTTTAAGTTGTTATACCAGCTTAATACCAAACAGTTGCTTATTTAAACATCATCACCATTTAGGGTCTTGTTTGTGTCCACATGACGAAGTCCAATATTTACTCTCGTTTTAACTCAGCAGCAAAATATCTGACTCTTCAGCTGCAAGACGTTCCCTCGTCTTCACCGGTGAGTCTCTCACTTTTTGTAACACTTTTCCTAGTGTGCAAAAACAGCTGCTGCTGCTGCTGCTGGAAGCAACACTGATGCGAAAGGTGAGAGTGAATCACAACTGAAGGTGCGAGTCGTAAAATCAAAACAATGAGCTCCATGCGGAGCTGGGTGATAATTCTATAGGTGAGCCTTTCACATAAAAGCAGTCCTTTGTTAATATAAAAATATTGATTAGCCACTTTTAAAATGGCTTTCAGTTTTTATATTTTGCAGATTTTTTCCAGCTCACACAGTCCGTTGAAAGGTTTTCCTGATTAACTGAAGAGTTAATTAATGCTGGAGGAAGTTAAACACCAGATAAAGGATTAAAAAGGAAAAGTTTTCATATTGATGAATCATTAATAATCTATAAAACACTGGCTTAAGATTTTTAACCATTAACAAAATCCATTAATTAGAACTTAGTCATCTGTTTTTGTTCTTAAATGTACATCACTTTCTCTTTTACCAGTCATAAAACACCTACACTATTAAGAGCTACTGAGTCACGCTGTAAACACAACACACACACACATACACACTCATAAACACACACACACGCACACACACTCATAAACATACACACACACGCATTAAAGAATGAATCCCATGGGAATCTGTGTGTGGGTGTGTTTGCTTTGGCACATTTTCATGTCTAAATGTTATCTAATACACACGGATCAAGAGTGTGTGTGTGTGTGTGTGTGTTTGTGTGTATGTGTGTGTGTGTGTGTGTATGTGTGGATGAAGAAGGGTTATGAAACCAGCTGACATTATCACTGATCAAATCAATAACACCTTCCACACACACAGACCAACTTCCTGTGACTACAAAGAATAGAAGTAAAAACAATCACAATGGAAGAGTGAATGATGTTTTGCCCTGAGTTCATCCTCTCAGGCGCACCTTCCTCTCAGGCTGCGTGTAAATTACGACTCTTTTGTTAGAATTTTCACCAGGATCCTAGAGAGGCTGTCTGTGAGGTTCAGTTCAGAGCAAACAAAAAGCTCTGTGGGGAAACAAAACTCTGGCTGGATTTGTAGGTTTTGAGATTTTACTTTGCATCAATTTTACAACTTGAAACTTGAAACTGTTGATTTTAAATCTATTCTCCTCAACCCTTTCAAGCAGACACATCAGTCTGGGTGACAGTGTGGCTGTCGACGTGTGCCGTATTAAAGCCGGATCTTTTCCTTGTATGACGTTGCAGTTTTTGGAAACTACAATGTCATACAAGGAAATACAGCGAGACAATAGAGAGCAAATATTAGCCATGTCTGAAGTTGTCTTGAGTGATGTGTTTTTAAAACAATGTCAATAATAAATCAGTGCAACTGTTTGTGTGTGCGTCTTAATATTTCATTAATATTTCATTAAAATATACAAAACACATGTCTAGTTTTCTCATTCAGAACCATTTCAGAATTTATATTCACCAGTCTTGTAACTTAAAATGATGAATTGACTAAATGAACGCCTGATTAGTCACTGAGTTTTTGTATTGTATTTGGGTTAAAGCTGAATCTAACCAGAGAAGTATCACTGAGAGCCTTTTTAAAGAACACCTCGGCTGTCCAGCACAACCTCAGTCTGACCTGATCACAGAGCAGTTTGGGGCTTAAGGGGGGCAAACACGACTCTTTGACTTTCCTCACCAGAACTTGAAACTGGCAATCAGAAAAAAAAACAAGCATCATGAAGCCTATTTAACAGCTCTTGTCATCTGGACGGCTGAAGCTTCATATGAGCTTCAGATAAACTTTTAAATACATTTTTGCACAGAAGGAGGACTGTGGAGTTTATCCTCCATCACTGAAGGGATCTTCTAATGTCCAGTATGAACAGGAGGGATGATTTTTATACCGAAGATAGTTTGGTGACCTGTTGGTACATAAGATGACCGATTCATAATCCACAGTGAGAATCGTAAGCAGAATGTGTTATTTTTCATAACTGTGGAGGTAAGAGTGGATTATTTTGCTTATTGATGGCCGAAGAGCAAAACCTGAAAAATGCACTTTTTTGAGAAAACTAAAAAAAAACTTGCAGAATGCTATTTGTTAAGGATACCCAGTATATAATACAGTGTGTTTGGACTATATTACTATAATATGTGTTAACAATACCGTAATAACCATACAAAGATCCCGCACTAATACCACATAATATAGTAATATAGTCCAAAAACAGTTAACAAATAGCATTCTGCAAGAAAACAAGAACAAATTAAACAAATTTTCTCAAATAAAGTGCATTTTTCAGATAAGAGGTTTTGCTCTTCGGCCATCGTTATGTTGCCACATCAAAAAGTCTCTTGTTTGTTCTTCTTCTTAAGTATTTTATTCACATTTTTGTGAAATACATTCTTTAAATGTAAGTGTTGTCTTGGAATAAATGTTTTCTCACTAGAAGACCTGTAACAACTGAAGCAACAAGCAGCCTTCCAGCTATCAGGATTCATTTAGACCTGTGAGGATGGTGCCTCCTCAGAGCCGTGATGTCAAATAATTTATGAGCAGACCAAATTACCTTGTCAGTCATAAGTCATGGATGCACTGGCTTCTCAGAAATGTTGTTGGTGTAATTGTGCTTCAAAGAGTTGCTGACTAATGGCGTTGGAATCAGCTGTCATCGGTGAACCAAAGCCTCTTCTGTCAGAGGCCAGCTTAAAACCACAAAGTGGACTTTTTCCTTCACAGACTAAACTTGTGATTTAAGCCTGCTGCTGTTCCTTGATACAATATTTTGACTGGAAACAGACTTATCGCTCTCTCTCTCTCTCTAAACTAACTGTTGCAACAGCGTTTCTCCCACACACACACATTCCAATTCTGCAGATTTCATTTGGTGAAACGAGCGATAAAAAAAACGGAGGAAATTGAATCTTAGTTTATCATATTTTTATTTATTACAATCATATTTATGACTGTAATCTCTCATCACTGTTCTTCCTGTCAGGTCAATGTGTGTGTGTGTGTGTGTGTGTGTGTGTGTGTGTGTGTGTGTGTGTGAGAATGTGTGTTTCACTGACAGAGTGATACTTCTGTCGTACGTCGACCCGGCTCTGTAAACAGCGTCCTGCCCTCTCTCATTGTTCGGCATGGGAAAGTATTCCAGCGGAGGAGTGAATCACGCTGTCAGGTCCTCTGGAATTCAAAATGTGTGTGTGTGTGTGCGTGTGTGTGTGTGTGTGAGAGAGAGAGAGAGAGAGAGAGAGAGGGGGGCTAGGTTTCCATCCAAGTGTAGTGCAAATTTTAACCAAATTTTAAGAAAATTTTAAATAATGCGTGTTTCCATCCACCTCCTTTATATGATTATTAGACAGCTGTTTGTGCAAATTTTCCATGTTGGCGCCATTAAACGATTGCAGAGGAAGAGGGTGCAACGAGATGACGTCATTAAAAGAGCGCTACAGTCAAACCTCAAACAATGTCTCACTGCTCCACACAGATTTGATGTTTTGTTCTGCTGATATGCGTAATCTCTTCCGAGGAACCGAAACTTCAGTGGAAATTAAAGCTCCATGTAGATAATAATTTATTCGCTAAGTTTATTTCCATTGCAGTTTGCCAACTTTCTCCACCTCTCCCAAGTAAGTCTCCCAATAAACACAGATGGATGGAGAGGTGGAGGAGGGGTGATGAATCAGAGAAATATTTGCCATTTTCACCAGTCACTGACCTTCTCTGAATAAAATAACCCAGTACAGAGCAACTGGTAGGGGCCTCAGGTAAAACACAATCAAACCTTTGCCTCAACAAGCCTTCCTTCCTTTAAATAACGGCGGCTTATTCATCAGATGTTTATTGCCCCAAATTAGCAAATCAGTTTCACCTCAATTAAGAATTGAATCATCTTATTAATGAGTAGATTTCTGAAAAGAAGTGCTACCTGACAGGCGAAATCCAGGGCAAAATGTCATCTAGGAATGTTATACCTGTAGTTGCGTCTCTGTTTAGTCCCTCAGATATTATTAAACTAGACTAGTCCTTCAACCATTATCTAACAAGTCTTAACAACATTTCACTAGTATGTACTACTATACTTTTGACAAGTCCCTCAAATGTTTCAGTGGTCCCTTAGATATTATCTAACGGTACATTTCGCCTTTAAATATTTCCTCACACGTCTGAATTTTCCTTCAGAGTATTATCAGAGTAGTCTGACAAGCCCTTCAAACATTAGACTCGTCCTGCAGATGCTGAATCGTTTGACTACCAGTCACTCACGATGAAAAGAGTAAACCGTGCAGATCTTCAGACTAAAAGAGAATCGTCTGTGGTCAAGTGTTCAAATATAATTTCTACTTTACGTATTATGTTTATTGATCATTAATAACTGTTATTATGACGACACTGCACACATAACACCAACAAAGATCACAAATAACTAATAAAGGTCTCACAAATTTCAGCCTGCAACAATAACATTATGTCATCATGCAGGAAGCGTGTGTGTGTGTGTGTGTGAAAACAATATGTGAGAAAGAGAAAGAGATCATTTCAATCTTTCTATGTGTGCGTATGCATGTTTGATAGAGTGTGTGATGTGTTGATTGATGAGGATTATAAGATTACAACTGATTATAAGTCACAGTTACACAGAAATATCACTGATCAATTAGGGATGTATAAACATGTTGTGTTGCATGTATGCGTGTGTGAGAACAGGGATGACTCATTTGTATTCGTGTGCGTGTGTGTGTGTGTGTGTGTTTGTGTGTCAATTCCTCGGGGAAGTGTATCAGTTTTAACAGTGTCAGTCAGGAATGGAGCACAGGGGTGTGGACGTATCCCACGATCCTCTGGGATCCTCTCAATTTCACAACCCAAATTATCACGTTACTCTCACACACACACACACACACACACACACACACACACACACACATATACAATTATAAATACATCACTGCTCACACATTACATGACATTCACACACCAACAATATCATGTACTCTTTCTTACACGTGCGCTGTCATCTCGCCAATTCCTTCATTCGTGACCTTTATCTTTCACCTCACTTTCTCTTTTTCTCACACATAAACTATACATAAATTATCCCTCGTAGGTCGATGTAACAGGCAGGAACCTGCATGTACTCTCTCTGTTAATCTCCTCAGGCTTTACTGTACAACTTTATTAGTGCTTTCATGTGAGGAATGCCTTTGATTCCTCATCTGAAACGTTGCACAACTTCTTACTTTGCAGCGCGGTGAATAACTGTAACTGTGCAGACTTCAAAAGCAGCAGCAGATGGACGTGATTCAGCCTTCGGCACACACATAAACTATAAATCAATCAATCAAACTTTTAAAGTTATGAGTATTTACAGTAGAAGGTGAAAGGGCCAGGCAATTACAAAGAAGGGGTTTGGGTTTAAAATTGGGACTATTATGAGCAAAATCCGGTGATTATCTAACCTTAAAAAAGTTTTCATAGTTGATATTTTTATTTTCAGGTGTCTCTATGGTACTGCTCTAAAAGTTGTATAGAAATGTCTCACATGCAGGAACTGTAAGGTTTGACAAGTTTATTACATGAGAGACAAGTAAGGAGTACGAAAAGAGGACTATTGCATTGACCAAAGGGAACAAGAGACCTCCAAATGTAGTAATTTTGACTTCTTCTTCATTTTGAGCATAATTAGGAGATACATATTTATAAAATACAGGTAGTTTATTGTCATTAGAAAGTTGCTCTGTTTCTTGTTTAGCTAACGTTAGCTATTAGATGGAGCACAGCGTTAGTTCAGGCAGAGCGCTGTAACATTCGATCATCTGGGTGCACAGCATAGCCATTAAAACCTTCATGCCATTACTCTGCTCATATCGTCATGCCAACCACAGACCTCTCCACCACCCCAGCCTCCTCCTTATGTGCTGTATTTTTGGTGTTGTTGATTTTGACTTGGTAACCATATTATGAAAAGTACTAAAGTTATTTTTAAAGTCATCACTGACTAAGATTAAGGATTTGCATGTGTGTTCATTAAGAGTGGATTAGTTTGCATAAAAAGCCAATGGGAAGACTTTATTATTACAAGCCCAATGTGGTGCAAATTGACACAAAGATGCTTCCATGCAAGCAAAAAGTTGACACTTCTAGCTCTGTGAATGTGCTGCATAAACGTACAAAGAAGAGCAGAAAATGGGGGAAATGGAGTTTCTGGTGAGTTCAGTCACAGACTATAAGCTGAACATAAACACACAGACACAGTCGCTGCATCTATTGTTAGCCAGTTTATAGCTAACATCTCTACAGCTGGTACATTGGCCCTGAGATTCATGTATACACTGATGTTTGGCCTCTTCTCAAAGTCTGACATCAGTGAATATAAACTTGCGGTAGCATGTATTTGACTTGGTGTTTGCTGTATTTTATCTGGCACAGTGATATGTGTCAGTATATAACATTTTAAGGCCAATATAAACCATTATGACCTGAAGTGAACATCAAAGGAGGAGACATCAGTGTATGTTCAGACATTTTTAAAGTAAGGTACAGACAGGTGACAAATTAAAGGAAAAAACCTGAATAAATGAGTGAAGAAACAAAACAAATACAGACGATGAACCAAATGGTTTGATGAGAATGAAAAGGATGTGAATCATATGTTTTGGCTCTTGACCTAACTGAACATCTGTGGGAGATTTTGAGTGACATTGCTTTCAACTATTATCAAAACACCAAATGAGGGAACAGCTTTTGGAAAATTGGTGTTCATCCCTCCAGCAGCGTTCCACAGATGTGGAGAACCTGTTACAAGAATCGCTGAAGCTGTTCTGGATGCTAATGGTGGAACAATATCTTACTAATTCACTTTATGTCGGCTTTTACTCCAGTTCTTTATCTATCTGTGATAAATGTTGACAAGAGCAAGCTTATAGGCTGGTTGTGTAGAAGTATACAAACTGGGGTGTCGACACACCTAGAATCAATTTCTCCTCCGTTTTGAAACGCAAAATGCATCAAGACAGCCCTGTCTCGACTGGTCAACTGTGCAAATTTGTAGGTCAAAGTTCACCTTTGTTCAAGTTTGACCTGCTGGACCTTTCGTCGAAAACAAGAACCACAGTCTTGAATTTGTCAGTCATACGGACTGAAATCTAAGTAACCAGACATTTGTTTTTCCCTGACTTGTACTTTGAATGCACAGAGATCATGTTTCCCACTTTTGAATGCCCACCTCCAACAATTACTCCAATATTTCAAATATTGGCACATTTTAAAGTGTTTCAAGGGGAGATGTGGTTGTTGAATGTTAAGAAAACAACACTTGTTTTAGAAACGGATCTGTTTCATGCACAGTGTTCAGCTCAGTAATGTGACTTTCTTTTGTTTGGTTCACCCTGTAAACCAAATACAGTTTAATTTTACATCTCACTACTACTTAGCACATGAGGGGTATAAATCTGTCCACATTACGCTGTGGCTCTTTTTGCACAGCTGGGTCCATATAGCTGAAATTAAAGGTAAAGTAAACTTATTCCATGGTCAGATCAGTATTTTGAAAGCGATACATCAGTCAAAAAAAACCTTCAGGACCAGGGACAGCTTCTGAAATGCTTCTTACTATGAAATTTGGACCTACATGAAAGATCATTATGGACGGGTGTTTGCATCCATTCTACTCTGAAATCTTGTTTTTGTGTTTGACATACAGCTCTGTGCAAAAGTTTCAGGCATTTGTGATGCTGTAGAGTGAAAATGCTTATAAAAATAATGCCATTAATAGTTTTTATTAATCAGTTAACTTCATACAAAGTGCAGTAAACAGAAATAACTTAAATCAATATTTGGTGTGAGCACACTTTGCGGTGCACCTGCTCACAGATTTTCAGGTACTTGACAGGTCGGTTGTTCCTGCATCTTGAAGAAGTTGCCACAGATTTAGGCATCTCAGTTGCTTCTTTCTCTTCATGTTAATCCCAGACTGACCCCATAATGCTGAGATCAGGGCTCTGTGGGGGCCAAACCATCTGTTGCAGGACTCCCTGCTCTCTCTTCTGAAGTTTTTTCTTTATGAGTCTGGCTGCAGAATGAATTTGGGACCGATGGATGAGAACTGTAGAGGAGAAACTTTTAATCTTTGTTACAATGACCACATGTTAAAATGATACTCTCTGCATGGACTGAAAAACCTTACTATCATGTTTTAGCTTTGCAGAAAGAACAATGAAAGAAACCCCCCTGAAGAAATAAACAGAAGCGGATGTAAATGTTGATTTTATTGACTAAAAATGAGTCAAACGAGTTTTATATCCCGGAGGAACAGCAACTTGTGTTTACAAAATGACCTTTCAATGGAAAGACGTGCTGTATTTGCGTATCTGCCAGCCTGACACACACACACATACCCACACCCTAACGGATGCCTGATCTTCTTGCTGCCTTATATGGTACAGTATTTCCTGTGACACACTGTGCTGATACACGTGAGACTTTTAAAACCGTTTCTCCCGGCCTAAAGATCATGTTTCAGTGCACACACGTACACACGCATTGACAGGCAGGGCGCACACATAACAGCTGCTGCAAGCCAAGACACTTCTCTGGAAAAGAGATAGCGAGGGAAGAAAAGAAAAACAGAAGTACAGAGCAGGAGGGAAGAGGGAAGGAAAAAGGGGGGAGGATGGAGGTATAGAGAAGGAAGGAGAAGGAAAAAGGGAAGAAGAGATGGAAGAAAGGAACAATGAAAAGGATGTAAGGTGTAACTGAGTAATAGAAGGAGGAATGAAGAGGACGGAGGAGTGATGCAGACGGTGTGAAACAGAGCGGGTGCAGGTCAGGAGGTTAAAGGCTTTACACGGCGGCACTGACAGTTTTACAGGAAGACCACGCAGCAGCAGGAAGTCATCAACACTTTGTCACACCGGCTGCAGACTCCCATGAGACACTTTTTTCCTGACAGACAGCACCGAGGAGCAAAAGAACAACAGAGCAGCAAAAACACAGTCACCATCCGTTTTAATAAAGACATTTCGCCGAGAGGTTGTTCACACGTGCAGTCAGCGTATACGGTCCGTTCGTAAAGGCCACACGATCATAAATTTTGCCTGAGCGGACACAGGCAGATGAAAAAATGTACATCACGTGGCCCTCATGAATATATGAGCTCGGAGGTATATTGCTCTTTGCCACTGGGTTAGCATTACATTGTTCTCCTGCCGTTTAATGGCTCTGTGGGCAGTTTCAAAGCTCCACTAATCAATATTTTTACATTAACAATGGATCAAATGACTCTGCGTGATGTGTAAGGGTTTACTGGCAGTGACGGACATGCAGGGAGATTATCTGTGCAGCTTTACATTAGTGTTTAACCTGCTATACCTCATAGTTTTGGTTTTATAGCCTGCAGTTTCTGCTCACATCAGTCAGGTTTCCAGCAGCAGCAGCAGCAGTAACTGTTTTCAGCAACTAAGCTGTGATAAACCCACTGAACACTACCTGCCATGCATCAAACTGCAGACAGACAAAGTTGGTTGCTACAGTATTTGATGAGGTTTTGATGGTGGCTAAAGCTCATAGCAGCTATAGTTACTCAATACTATAATTGTTGTTTTTACGTGGGTGAAATAATTAGGTGCTCAAATGTAACTTTTACAGACTGTAATTACGGGCAGACAAATGGAGGTAAATCCTTCATGCCAGCTTCTTAGTTCAATTCTGAGTCAGAGGTATGAAAAGGAATTTCCGGCTGCAAGGCCACCATCACATCTAAATCCAATATCAGTACCAATACAATCAACTCAGCTGATCTAAAAACAGGGGCTTTACAGTTATTGTTGGTACCTGCTTTCACTTGTTAGCAAACTGCTATGAATTTGTACTTAATTCAGCGGCTAGCAGTTGAAAACGTCTTGCAATAAGGAACGAACACTCTCAAGTTGAAATAACAGCAGGTTTTGCCTTCCTCACATTCTGGCAACATGGTGTGATCGCAGCATTAGATTGAGGAGCTTGAAAACAATGAGAAGAATTCCCCCAAATCGTCTCGCTTACTGCTGGAATATTTATTAATTTAATTTAATTTAATAAATATTGCAGAGACAGTGCACCTTCCTCCGACGCACCTGTCACATATTCAGGTGTTTCAAGCATCAAGTTTTTAAGAAGACTGGTGAAATAATTGTGTTAGCATGTTGTCTGCGTTGTGTTAGCACTGTGCTAGCATAGTGGTAGTGTTAGCAATCTGTTGGTGTCACGGGTTTCGTGTTATCACTGCACTGGTATTGGACTTTTACTTCATGGTTGTGTGTTTATTCTAATATAGTGCACTGAAGTCAACAACAAGCTGATTCTGGGTGCCACTTGTACAAACCATTAAATAAATAGTAACCCTCACTGACTTTCAAGTGAAGTTGAAAGGGGCTATAAAGTGACAAACATCCTGTAAAAATTCCCTACAGTGTCTGTTTTTAGTTTGTTTATTAGAAGTGTTGCATCGTTTCTTTGCAATAGTACATACTAAGTACGTGCCACAGTCATGTTCTGTATGTTTCTGCATACTGATAAATTAGCAAAGTACTGAAGTCAGTCACAGATTTTCTCAATTATCTCTGGATTATGTTTATATCAAATTGATGTCAGGCTGTGTTGTAAAAACTACCATGACTTTTTATGACCTTCCCAAATACTTTGATGACATACCATAGAACTATGCTTCCTTCCTGGCTTGTTAATGTCATTTTTCAGTGTGAAGACCATATAACTCGAAGAATGTGTGAGACAAGTTGTAACATTCATTCATGTAGATTCAGGGATGAGTCAAAGGTATTTGAAATGGAGGGGGGGATGTATGAGGATGCTGTTACTGTATAATGTATAAGAGAAGAAATGAAGGAGATGTGAGTTGCCTTTGATGAATTGTCTGCCGTTATCTATTCATGTAATTCATTAACTGTGTTTGTTGTGTTTCTTTTTAACATTTCGGTGCATCTAGACATCGGGCCTCATGAAAGAATTACTTGCACAAACGGATTTTTGCTTACGAGACACATACGAGTGATTTAAGAAAATCAATTTTCTCGTATTTAGAATTTTCTCTTGGGAACGAGTGAAACGTGCGAGTGGTCCAGACCTGTCGTGTCAAGTTATGAACAGATAGTCTTTGCCTTTCTTCACATGGGGAGAATCACTCGTTTGACTTATAATGTCTTAATCTGAATTTAAGTTTAAATATAATACCAAAATCAACTAAAAGAAAATATATATAATTAAAACAAACAATGCAAAATTAATATTTTAAACACCATATCATCATCATCATCATCATTGCCAATTCACTAAGATGGTTTTTCAGATTTTGGGATTTTTATGGGCATTTTTTGGCTCAGCAACTTAATGCCTTATATGACAATTTTAGGGGCGGTGATTATGTTAATGATCAATCTCATGAACACCTACTCATGAACTGGTGACATTTGTCAGGCTGAAATGATCTACAACCAATCCAGGCAGTTAAGAGAGTTTGTTTAATCCAACTGGGAACACTTGCAAACTAAATGTTCTTGCACAAAGCCCATTGTGTATTATTTGTTGCAATTACAACAGATGCAATATTATGATGCTTGAAAGAGTCCAATGACAGCTTCACACAAGTAGTAACTTAAGAATTTGACTGTTTTGCGTCTGGAGACTGCAAAATGTAGTCCGCCTCAAATAAAGGATTTGTTACTGGAGTAAGATGTAGCTCCATATCTTATTTATGGTGATGGATGGGCAATCTGGTGGAGGAATTACTAATGTGTTTGGGTAGTCTATCATCTTTATCTATGTCTGGTCATGTGGTTCAGGTCCAAACCGTCTTTGCAGCACTTGGAAGTTGCTTGACATCTTTCCCATCATGTTCTTCAAATATGTTTGTAATCTGTCTACTTAATATTGCCATTCAGATTTTCCATATTTTAATTTTACGACTGTTATTTCTGTCTACTCTGTTGCACGCCTGTCCATCCTTTGTTGCTCTTCCTGAGGTTTTTGAGGCTGTTGTATGTGGTACAGATTAAATTTATAAAACTCACTGACTTGGGACGCAAAAGGTGACCAGTTGGGACCAGACCTTTAGCCCCTGAATCCCCCAGCACACACCCTTAAGTGAATTCTTGAAAAATTTGTAAAACACCTTTATTTCTCACTGCCTGAAAAAAAAAAAAAAAACGTTCCATGATATTCCAGGGATTGAATGACTGGGAGGCCCATACAAAGCCAAAGAGAAGGGAGGGGGAGCAGAGTGAAAGACAGAGATAAATGTGGCAGAGGAGCACACAGCGCTCTGCACATCAATCATTGTATAATGTCAAAAACAGCTAAGCTTGCAACATACACACACATGCATATACAGCATATAGCAGGCCGATGAACACAGTGACTGCAGTAGATGTACACTCATACGCACACATACAGATATATAGAGGACATACACACATAGAAAGACAAGCAGGAACATACACCATGTAACTCTTTCACATTTATTCTCACAAAATAGACACACACACACACACACACACACACACACACAGACACACACACACCCTGCTGGCCTGCACATGTTCTGTGACATCTCAGCTGCTTTCAGCTCCTGTGTGGCAGCTCGGAAGAATTTCAGAGTCAGCAGCAGACAGCAGCCCTGAGTGGGACCGTTGTAAATGTTTCTATATTGTGCTTCAGTTTTAAGGTGCCATAATCACAGTCACACTATAAGTTAGGATTAAAAATAATAGTGACGGCTTGTATCAGGTCTGTCCGGTGTGTTAAATATACATTTAAAGTTGCAAACATGTGACTTGAAATGTGTATTAACAAAGTTTTCCTCTGACTCTTAAGCTACAAGGAGTTTGAATGATATGAAATGACAGTTATACCGCAAAGTGACATTTGCTTGTCCATGCAAAATAGGTGCGTATGGAAGCTTGGTGACGCGGTGACTACTTGCAAGGTTGGTTGGTGTAATGCTATAGCTGACGAGCTAACTGCTTACTCGCTAGCAGTCACAGTTGCTCCTGGAGCTCCTGTCTGTTTTCTCTCAACTCTTCTGTCTGGCATTTTGTTTAACATTTTGCACCATTTCATTCAATAAAAAGTTTAGCTAATGAGCTTGTCAACAGTCAGTAACTTATCAAAATTTATTCAAAAGACATAGTATATAAGTACCATCGACTCCTGTCTCATAATTGTCTGTATATCATTGCTCTTTTGTGGGACAGTTTTTATCCCCATTAAATGATGTTAAAGAAAAGTGGATGATGCAACACACAAGATAGCTTTCTCTGTTTTGGATCCTCTGGCTCTCAGAGAGCTTCACCAAAGTTGAACTTGGTTGAAAAAAGTTGAAAAAATTGGCTCAGAAAAATGTTACCATTTCAAATCCTGGTGTGTCATTTCCTCTCATGTCAATTTTGCCACTTTTCATTAATCAAAGCACGTGCCATATCGCAACCAATGCAGGAGCACGCAAGGGCCCCGTAATACTCGTAAATGCGTCTGCGATTTGCAAGTGACAATCGTTTGTGCAGCATTTGCAATCTGCATGAAAATAGTGTTTGCAAATCACTTTTGTGAAAACGGGCCTCTGATCCTCATCTGCCTGCAGTCACTAGTCAAAACTCTTCTCTCAATACTGTAAAGGAACAATGAAAAAAAATACAGTGAAAGGATCATGCATATCATGCAGTTTCTCACAGCAATGGGGGGTTGGAGCCCATAGACCTCTGGGGGACATGTCAGGACATGCCCACTCCTCTCTCTCTATAGAGAGAGAGAGAGAGAGAGAGACTCATGTTAATTAAGTTTATATTGAATTAAACTAAAGTGGGAGAGAGACAGAGAGAGAGCAGTGCAGCCTGATATTAGAGGCAGCTGCTGATGTTTTTAAAATATCACACCAAACGTCGGTCGTTAATCTGATCTTCTTGTTTCTTTTTTTAAATTTTTACTCTTCAACGTAGCTCCAGTGGAACTGTGTCAGACTTCCCGTTGTGAATTTAAAACATTAAATTTTTATTCAAGCATTAAACATGGCTGAATGAGTCAGATGTCTTCTCCGACTGGACAAAAGCGGTTGGCGTAGAAAAAGAAAATAGTTTTGCATTATTTACATTTTTCCTCTAAACATTTCATCTTTAGCAGCACATTCCCATTTTTGCATCAGTGTTCTGTGAGTGTTTTAACATTTGCAGCACTTTGGGTCATGACGTATATTGTCCTCCACTAAAGAAATTCACTCTAACATATATTTATACTCAGTTAGTGAAATGTTTCTTTCTGTCTTAGCATTCATTTTCAGAGCAGGATGTTCACTGCTCTTCTATTTCCTTTTATATTGTGCGCTGCTGTGAAAACGACCCGCGTCACCTCACACTGAACGACTTCCAATCAAGTGTCCATATTGTGTCCTGTTGTGTTTCACTGTATAACTGTGTTTTTAGCTGTTTCATGTCATTAAGGTCACATTGTTCTGAATGGTGCGACATGGATAACAATTATTCTTACAGCGGAGAGGAAACAGACGTGTCTGGACATGAGCCGAGCAGAGAGAGAGTGACCCCCACTTTGTTATGCAGAGAGACAAAGAAAGGTGTAATCAGAGAGGGAGGAGAGAGAGAGAAGACACTGCAGATGAACCCTTTGTGTGTGTGTGTGTGTGTGTGTGTGTGGAGAGAGAGGAGAGAGAGAAAGCATCCCATTAAGCTGCCTAATGTGTCAACTTTTATTTCTCTTCTGTAGTGCCCTCAACACACACACACACACACACACACACACACACACACACACACACACAAAGAAAAAGAGACACAATTGTGCGTCTGGCTGAGTGATCTGGAACAAAACAAGTCAGCGGTGCTGTTTCACTGACCTCCCATGGCTCTGTACTGACCTGTGTGTGTGTGTGCACGTGTGTGTGTGTGTGCATGTTTTTGTTACCTTTTGTCAGGACCAGTAGTCCTCATGAGGACCAAAGCCTGGTCCTAATTAGGCAAAACATAATTTCTGGGGTCCTGGTTAAGCTTCATTTAGACTCCCGAGAGGACGTGTACACTGACAGCTGTAGACACCACGGACGGGTAGTTGTTCTGTTTATACTACTTTCTGGAGTCCGCTTGGAGGACGTGTTCTACACATGCACAGTATATCGCTTTGTGACCATGCAGACTGGCGTGGACAAGTCACAACAAATTGGAGGTACGCGGTTGTCCTCACAGAGCCGAGGCGTACACCCTCTAGCAGACCCTCATGGACTCACGGACATGGAAAGTATAATTTCAGCTTCAGGGGTCAGGGGTCAGGTGTGAATTGAGGTTAGGTTAAGGTCAGGGTTTGGATTAGGCTCTCCACAGTGACTGGAAGTCAATGCAATGTCCTAACAAGGATAGCTGCGCAATCTTGTGGCTGGCATTGTGAAATTTTCCATGTGTTGAAGTTTCGAGAGTGTGTGTGTGTGTGACCGCACATGTTCATACAGGTAGTGCAGTGTACTATCCTGTTGAGAAATCCTGCTATGTGTGTGTGTGTGTGTGTGTGTCTGTCATAGGCTACTTTCGGGGGCGAATTTCACACTAAAGACCAGTTGATTGGAGACGGCTTCCCAATTGGGGACAAAAGCCATGTCCCCAATTTGGAAAAGCTGATTTTTGGGTCAGTGGTTAAGGTTAGGGTTGGGGTTAGTCTCCAGGAAATGAATGTGAGTCTATGTAATGTCCCCAAAAAAGTCTGTGTAATGTGTGTGTGTGTGTGTGTGTGTGTGTGTGTGTGTGTGTGTGTGTGTGTTGTGTCACTACAGGTTATAGGCATGGAAACACACATAGGAAAAGGAAATGTCTTTACTTATTTTAACCATCTGTTGGGACGGGAGGAAGGAAAAGGTTCATCAGGACACTGCAGAAAGTGACTTTTGTCCTAAAGGTCAAAGGTCATGATCAGAGTTTATATTTAGACATAAATAAACTCGTAAATGCTGTGCGATGGTTTAAAATCTCCTGACCGGCGTTCACCCTCACTTTAACATCTAGATCATCATGTCATGTTACATCATATTGTTTTGTTTGTCTGTCTCATTTCTTATCACCTGTGTGAGTCTCATACAGACAGCAGACTGATGAGAAACCAGGATTAGTAAACTTCCACCTCCCACATTCTTCAGCAGTAAACCAGCATTAAACCAATTACATTGCATTAGCAGATGTAATCACTGCCTGGGTTATGTTTATAGTAGGGATGTGCAGAGATCCCAGTAATTGTATCTGTATTTGAATAAAAGTGGAAAGAGGCTTAAAAATCCTTTTTTTGTTTTTATGACACTTTTAATTCTAGAAAATTCAAGTGTTACAATAAGTGTTCATGAATAAACTACCTTGCAAAGGAGGTCCCCCACACCGGGTCTCAAACTGGAGTCTCCCAGATCATAGATGACTGCACTGATTACTGAGCTAAAACTTTACTCATCGCCTCATTGCAGACAGACCTCTGACTATTTATACACCCATAACAGCACACCGTGTAATGTGTAGGGAGGAATTTCAAAGGCAATCATTGCTTTGCACTTTTCATTTATTGCCTATTTCTTATAACCTAACTTTGTGGAAAGGAGAAGGGGAACAACAGGTTATGGAGAGTCCCTTGGTAGCACTTTGCATGTTTCAGTAGCTCAGCTTTATCTCTGGGGAACACCCCCAACAAATAATTTTTTAAATATTTGTATGAAACAAATATTCGTATAAAACCCACTATTTGTGCTTTGCCGAATAATTTATTTGTATTCGGGCACACCCCTAGTTCATAGGTAACATTTTTCGAATGAATGAAGCATTAATATATCATTCTGGAGTTGGATGGCAGACGTACAAGAATCAGTTTGCATTGTCTATAGATAACCATAAAAGTTTAATATTGCTATAGTTTCTACTAGCGGACGTTGCTCTGCAAGTTCGGATATGTTGGTTGACAAAAAAAACCCAACTAATTACATTGTATCAGAACATTTCACAAATACATACCTTCAGTTTCAACATTTTTGCAACTTGCCAAATACGTTAATTAACATTTTCTCATTATGTTGAGAGAAAACATAATTCAGCCAGCATTACGTTTCTATGCTGTTGCAATGTAGTTGTACATGAATGTAATTTCTAGGCGACGGGGGTTGAACATTCAGTGCCAGCGCAGGAAGTAATAGTGCAATAAGTGGCAGATCAAACAGTAAGGATGTGGATCAGGATGGTGGACTGTAGCGTATCAGTTTCATGCTTGAGACTCGAGTTAATGTTCCATCACAAACGGCCTGTTCTGTGTCGTTAACTTATCCCAATAAGTTATGTACACCGTCTATTTCTTTTCTCAATGAATCAGAAATGTGTCAACACAGCTGCTCATTGTTTGTTCTGATGATTCATCCAAGTGACATCCAACAGTCATCTAACAATCTGGTGATTAAATGATCAAAACTGTGTCACTATGTGATATGACCCCACTCCCATCACTGAACTGAGCTCTCTTTAAACAATCGGCGTTTGAGCTTTAATCTGCAGCCAAGATAATAAACATTTGCTACTGTTAATAGTTGACATCCAGCCAGTGAAAGTAGCTGCCTATAGTACGCGTCACTCATTCACAAATGAACACAGTCATACTGAAACCAGCTCACACACACACACACACACAGTGACATTCATTGTGAATTTTCTTAGTCTTGATAATCCATGTGAGTTCACCATGTTCCTCTGAATCAGAGGAGAAGAACCACAGATAACTACTGATAACACACATATCACATTACACACACGCACCCAAAACGTTGGATGTGTGTTGGATGGTCGACCACAAGATATAGACACTACAAGTCATGTTAACAATACTTTCTGTGGATTAGTCATGAGGGATTGTGATACTCTATCGTTTCACAAAAACCACATAAAAAAAAAAAAAAAAGTGAAATCTTATCTTTTTATCTGACTGTTAAAATATGTCCTGAGAGGGTGGAAGAGATTGAGGTGATTCATTCATTTGAGCTGTAAGGAAAAAGATGCTATGAAAAAGCTATGTTGACACACTGAAGACTGGAAAATATATGTTAAATACACCAAAGCCAAAGAGTAGATGGACACCCCCATTCTGCATATTTTTGTGGCTGAGTCTGTTTTTCATAGCTGTAGTCCCAGTAAATGGAAATCTTGATGCTAGAGCATACAATGGTATTTTAGACAATAGTGTTTTTCCAACTTTCTGTCAGCAGTTTGGGGAAACCCTTTTCCTGTTTGAGCATGATAGGTCCATAAAGAAACGGTTTTCCCAGTTTGATTTGAAAGAAATCGACTAGCGTGCACCGAGCCCTGACCTCAACCCCCGACCAGCACCTTTCAGATGAACTGGACGGCCGACTACAAGCCGGGTCTTATCTCCCGACATCAGCGTCGCATCTCATTAATACGCTTGTGGCTGAATGGGAGCAGCCAGGTGCCAAAATCTTTTAGGAAGTGTGCAACCAGGAGAGTGGAGGCTTTTATAGCAGCAGATTAATGCCCGTGGTTTTGGAATCACATGTTAAACAACAACATGGGTGTGATGTTTGAGTGTCCATATTCTTTTGGCTATGTAGAGTATATGGATTTTAAAAAAATTATATATAGTAATTTTACCTTTCCAGAGTTGGAAGGAGAAGTAAGAAAGTCAGATACAGTTTTTTGTTGTTCAATTTAACTTTTTCTTCAAATACACAAGCACCTTCAGTTTGCACATTACGTCAGTTAGACTGACCAGCATGAATATTAAGGATCAATCACACATTTATCTGTGACTGATGAGGTATTTATGAATGATCTGTCATTCAGACGTTTTGTATAGATGCTAATTATGAGGAAATACTTTGACGGGTAAGAATGAAAACAGTATTTGAGGGTTAAACGATATAATCTCAAAAAAATCTATGAGCAGGACAACAGGCAAACTGTCTGCTGATGAAGATCAGATCATGTGACGTGATCAATAGCTTCTTAGTGCACCTTTTTTGTAAATTTGGTCGTCTGAGTAAACTTTGATATTACTGGGATTTTTCTCAGATCCCTCAAGCTAAATGTGATCTAAAGTCACAGACTGGGAAAGGTGTTTAACGTCACATCTCCGGCAGTGGAGCTTTCATTGTGAATGTAACTGTAAATGGAGGGCGTGTCTGAGAGCAACAGCATGCGTTCAGTCTACCTTCCTTGGATAAATAAAGATTAGTCACTAGACCAAGAACAGGTTCAGTTAAATCACCACCATAACCTCCCAGCTACCTCTGGCTGACAATAGAACCGCTGTTAATGTTTTACCCTATTATATAATGAACCACCTCCTTTTGTGTGAGTGTGTGAGTGTGAGTGAGTGATCACTTCCAAGAAAAGGAATCTTTCAGATTTCTGCAGGCTATTACAGTGAGAATGACCCATAATCTAAAGGACTTCTGATTAGACATAATAAATTAATAAAATCTCTTTGATGTTTGCATAATTAACATGAAAGTTAATTGCAGATTCTGTTACTGTTTGATAAGAGTTAGTTACTGTTTGAAAGCATTAATAATGATTAAATGGAAAATATTCTACATTGTTTCGCTCTGACAGATTTTGACAGATATATGATTGATTACTCTAATTTACAGTAACTTTGGGATTGCATTTAAGGTCTGTATTTATATCAGATCATGAATTAATAACAGTCAACACAGTAATTTATTTATTTATAAGATATTTAAAACAAATGTAAACAAATCAATACACAAGCAGGGAGAACACAAAACCTACCAATCAAATATTGATATTTCTGTAACCACTGGCTCGATTCTTCTATCATTTCCATTTCTAATCACTATATATATATATATATATATATATATATATATATATACACTGTATATATGTTGTGTTTGTATATATACATATATATATATATATATATATATATGCAACAAGATAACTCAGCTCAAACATTACTGACAACAGTAATGGTCTTAACACTATTGTAGAGAAACACATAATTATATGAGTCAGTAGGTGAATAACTGTGCCAAATGAACAGGATATCCAGTTCTTGCTTACTGAATGATAAGTCCTTTTAATACAGTGGATCATTATGTTCTAAATACCACAGAGATCATTTATTATGTCTGATACGTCAGTTAATGCCAGCTGAATTGGTTTTTTTTTTATTGTTTCACAACTGCTCCACACCCCTTTAACAAATAAGGATATCCACATTAAATCCAGAGTTACACAAGAGGTGCTAGTGGCAGTAAATCATTTAACAGCACTGTGTATTTTCCCGCCTGACAAGAAGGAGGAACAGGAGGTACTTATTTGGACAATACAGTGCAGAATGTATCAATGGAGACTAACACACTGAAAATGAAGTTATTCACCAGTATGTGGCATTTCTTGAAGGTTTAATGTAAAGTAGCATGTTAATGCATGTAATGCATGTTTAGTGCATGGTGACATGCTAATGTTTTACATAGAAAACAAACCTGTTAGTGTTGAAATGCTTATGTTAGCACGTTATAATATATTAATATGTTAAAATATAACTAAATGTTAGCATCGTAACATGCTGACATACTAAATGTTACATGCTTAACAAGCTGCACTCAGTTGTTACATGTAGGCATATGGGAACATCTTCATGTTGGAATGTCACCTGGCTTATACTGCATACAGGGTGCAGCTTAGCACATCAGCATGGTAGCATTCAACTCAACTGCATTGTTCAGTCTGATTAAATCAGACTCTGATTCATTTTCCCCTTTTGTACAATTCCTTTGTGGTCTCGATACAGCCCAAAAACAAATTTTGGAGCGGTTCATCTGCAGTGGAAACATGATCCAACCTCTATCTGACCAAACTACAAGGCATACTCTGTGAGTTTGAATGAAATGGCCCCCATAACCAAGTGTGTTTTGCAAGTTGGGATTTGGATGAGTGAAATGAGCAGTTGCCAGCAGCTAGTTGGGGAACGAATCAAGATCCGACCGGAACTAGCACAACAAAGTATGTTGTATTTTTGGGCAGATAGAACCTTCTTCATTACCTTCTTCTTCTTTTTCTGTGTGAAAAGAAACTGAACCGAGGGGAAAACACAACAAGTGTATTAACTCCACTGATTCAGACCAGAGCAAACAAACCATAGGTTTGAAAACGCCCTCAGAGAAAGGTTGAGCCACATCTGAATATGTAGAGCTCAATCTGACAAGCTCAGTCTCAGCAAACAGGATAAACCCTTTTGCTCTGGCAGCAACCTCTAGACAAACTTCAATGTTTTCACCCCTCTTGTGGTAAAGATCTATAAATAGCAAAGTTGTCCATGTGTATAGTGATCATTAAAGCCTCATGGGACTGCAAGTGTCATTTAGACTTAAATACAAGTAAAAGCAAATTCAATACAAATCAACTTCAGGAGTTCAGTGCAATATTAGTGTGTATATTTTTACAACTTGTTAGACAATCTGCTTTATTGTTTGCTTGGTTCTGAACCTCTTAATTGTTTCACCACATCTCCAGTTTTTTTTAGAGATTCAAATAAGTCTGGAGTTGTGCCTACTGATGGCGAAACCAATCAATGCGAATGAGATTGACGCAGCTGTACAGATTAGTTTTCTCTTTCTATTATTTTATGAAAAATACATCCTGAGGGCTCAGTATGAGACTGGATGTTGTTTGCATCGATGCAGTGAGGCCCCCTTTCAGTTGGCAATATTAAAATAAGGGAGATCACTATTTGAGTATCACTTTGTTTGGTGGAAATTCAAATTCAACATTCAAGATAAGGATGTGTTCAAATAGACTGTGGACAGTTAAAAGGAAACAAGATTTGTATTTACCACATTTAAAAGGAGTTTCCATCCAACTGTCACGCTGCCTGACAGGTGTGGACCAACACACCTGTAAATGTTTTACTGTTATATAATCAGGTGTGTGAAAGCACAAGTCTTTATCTATATAACAATCTAAACTGCAGTGCCTGCAGCTTTTGACGCTCACACAGATATATATAGATGTATGGATGTATAGACGTAGTATAGACACACGTTATCTATGAGGATGTACACGTTCCCTGCTGAACCCAGTGAACGCATCCTAATCTCACACTACACACACTTGATGTTATCATTTAAGCATCTTTATGTGGCATGTTCACAATGTAAAATATTTTTTCTTTTATTGATGGACAAATGCTTAAAGAAATGGAGACGCTGCTCACAGTTGCAGAAAATTTAAGCTCCAGGAAGATGTTAGAAAACAAAAAATACATGTTTAAAACAAAAAACTTTTTGCATAATTTTCTGTCAGTATATAATAGAAAAACTGCAAAAACAGTGTACTACAGTCTGACAATTAGTCAATAGTACATAGTGTGTACTGTTAGTATGTAGTGTAGAAATGGGACACAGCAATTTACACCATTTCTTTATTATTTTTACTTATTTACTCAATTTCTTTATTCTGTACTATATATTTATCTGATGTAGTTACTTGTAACTTTGCAGGTAGAGACTTTCCATACCAGACATATCAGACTGAAACATATCAGTGTTTGAACTATAATAAAAGAGAGAGCAGTGTGTAAAGCTGACATGAACTCAGTGAACCTAAAGCACCGTCTCTCTCTTGCATGTTTAAACTCATATGAAGCTGTGACGACTCTGCAGCAGGCTTTTTCCTCTTCTTTAAGTGGCAAGAAACAACAGTCTGTGTCTGTTTGTTCAGTTTTTGACAACAAGACCAGGCTAGATTTTCATTAAATTTGATATTCACGGCCTCCAGTCAGGGGATGATTCTAGAGGAAAAGTCGATGGATCACCAAACATAAGCCGGACTTATGCTTGAGGCAAAGGGTTAATGGGAATCCTGCTGTACATACTGTACCTACGGTGTCAATTTTCATCTATAGTCCAGTATCAGATTCCACCTTTTGATGGAACCACTACAACACAACATCAGGCCATATCATGTTTTAAATATATGCACAATAACTGTGTTCACATTCTTTCATTCACTGAATAGGAATAGGAATAGGAATAGGAATACATCTGTACAATCACTATGTTTATATTGTTTCATTCACACAATCATCGTGGTGAGCAAAAGTGGAAGTAGTTGCTGAAAATGTGAAGATAACTGAGCCTTTGTCAACTTGCCTCCTGTTGTCTTCGCACTCAAAAATCATCAGAATCAGAAACTTGTAGGAGAAAACAAAAGCAGTCCAAGCTGACCGATCACAGTTCTTGAGGTCTCCATGTAGTCCCTATGTGTAGTTACGTTTTTGAGGATGCGTACGTCAGCTATAGCATTGGTATGCATTATATATATACATCATAACCCCTTAATACATAAATCAAGCTTTAGCAGGCTTCACCTTCTGGGGGCCATGAATGTCTGTACAAGATTGCTTTTGCTTTTTTCTCTAAAGTGTCTAATAGGAAGATTACCATTATATGTACATATGTTACCCAGATGAACAATTTTTTTTGGACACTTAATGGATAAGGCTGACAATTTCCCCACTAGAGCACTGCGCTCCCAAAATGCAGGCTTACTGGTGGTTTCTACAGTCGCCAAAAGTAGAATGGGAGGCAGAGCCTTTAACTATCAGGCTCCTCTCTTGTGGAACCATCTTCCAGATTCGGTCCGGGGGGCAGAGACCCTCTCTACGTTTAAGAGTAAACTTAAAACTTTCCTTTTTGATAAAGCTTATAGTTAGGGCCAACCAGACTCGCCTTGGTCCAGCCCTTAGTTATGCTGCTATAGGCCTAGACTGCTGGAGGACTTCCATCGTTGCACTGAGCTCCTCTCTCCTATTCTCCATCTGTATGTATTCATTTACCACTAATGCAGGTTACTAACTTGACTTCTTCCCCGGAGTTCTTTGTGCTTTCTCATCCACAGGAAACCACATAGACCATGCTGACGTGTTGACGTCCTTCTGTTCTTCTGTCCTTCTCCAGCTGTTGCTGTTTGTTGCCGCTAGTCATGTGTCTATTGTTGTTGTTGTTGTTGTTGCTGTTGCTGTTCTGCTTCTCTGTGCCCCCCCTCAACCCACCACCCCCCCATCCCTCTTCTCTCTTTCTGAACCCAACCGGTCAAAGCAGATGGCCGCCCGCCTAGAGCCGGGTTTTGCTTGAGGTTTCTTCCTGTTAAAGGGGAGCTTTTCCTTACCGCTGTTGCCAAGCGCTGCTCATGGGGGAATTGTTGGGTCTCTCTCTAAATTCTCTCTGTAAATTAAAGAGTATGGTCTAGACCTGCTCTATGTGAAAAGTGACCTGATATTACTTTTGTTGTGATTTGGTGCTATATAAATAAAATTGAATTGAATTAAATTGAATTGAATTTTCTATATTTTTCTTATTGTCAAAAACAATGAATTGATCTACTGTGTGTGTATCCAAAGCCTCATATATCTTATTCCTCTGTGCTGTAGACCTCTGTTATTGTCCAAAAACTATTAAAAACATGTCAGTGAGCCACGATGCTGCACTGGGTAACATGTTCCTTCAGCACAAAAAGTTTGGCCACGTTAATTTGTTCAGAAACAGCTCCAAAGACTAATAACAGTATTCACATTTTCGGTCTTTGGAGAATAGTTCTTTGTAAGACACCACTACACAGGCAAAGGAACACGGTTCGCTACCTTGTTGTGCTACAAATCATAACCTCTTGACTTTGAACTACATTGTACATTGTAAATATCTTTAGTATAAAGTCAAAAGGTTGTGATATGTAACACAACAAGCTAGCAAAGCACTGTAAACGGAACATGCTCAGTGGTGTCTGCCTTACAAGGAACTACTCTCCAGAGATTGAAAAGGTGGTTGCTGTTAGTCTTTGGGGCTGTTTCTAAAGAAACTACTGTGAACATAATCTTTTAATAGTTTTTGGACAACAACTGAGGTCTATGGCACAGAGGAATATGATATATCAGGCTTTGAATACACACACAATTCACTTACAAGTGAACTGACCTACTTGTTAGTGGATCAGTTCATTGTTGATTTGGCTCTGAGTCAGTACGTGGGATTTGTTGACAATAAGGAAAATATAATCCTTTCATTTAATTTTACCCAGAGTACAGTTTTTGGACACTCAGAAACTACTGGCTAGATTTTGCTGTGATATTTGATGTGGATGCTCTTGATTCCCACAGGATGAATCATCTCTGATGACTCGCTCACCTTTCCTCTAGTGCCACCATCAGCCCAAAATGACACGTAATCTCATAGCCTAGTGGGCAGATTGCCATGAAATTTAGGATTCAAGCATTTTGTCTCCATGTCACCATCACTAGAACGCCACCCTCCGGTCAGATCTGCTGTGCTTGCAGTGCTGTTGCATTGTTTCATTAGTCTGTCTGTCAGCTGGTGTGTTTCAGATCCACGTCAGCACTCAGGAGCTGCACGAGCAACGCTCAGGGCGTGTTAATGTGTAACTGGTGTGTGTGTGATGTGTGTGTATGTGTGTGTGCATGTATATGCGGTGTACCTGACCAAGGTCACAGATACTAGAGAGTATGTGTGTGTTTTTACATGCTATCATGTTCTAACAGAGTGCACTATCTGAGAAGCTGATGTTTTATTGTATACGTGTGTGTGTGTGTGTGTGTGTGTGTGTGTGTGTGTGTGTGTGTGTGTGCGTGTGTGAATGAATAAAGGTAAAAAGTAAAATAGAGGTTTAGAGTTGCCACCTTGACCCTCTGCTGGTGTCAGATTGGGACACAAGATCATGTTGACTGTCAGCAAGAACCTGGGGGCTTCTGGGAAATATTTACAACTATATCTCCTACACATGACTTTCATATACACCGATCTTGCATCAACAAAATACATTTCATGAGAAACATAACGTTGTTTGATATCAAAATGTCAAACGATACAGTGACCAAAGGCTGTAGTTGAAGTAAGTAAGTTGGGTTTTTTGTATTGAATTCAACTTTGGTGACCCTTGACATGCAAATTTGTGCTGTTGACCAATAGCAAACTGTATCGACAGCGCCGATCTTTTAGGACACGAAGACCCAGAGAGGCCAAAACGGAGATTATTGGATGTGTCGTAGCATCCAATTTTATATAACTCTGCTCTGTTGAATGAGAAACAGCACCAACACCACTATAAAACCATACCTGTCAACACTGGGGTTTGAAAATAAGGGAGATTTTCTGGGACCCCATCTGACCATAATTTTTACATTATAAAAAGGGTTTCCTCTCTCGGCTTCAGGTGCCTTTACTGCCCTTTGTGGCTTCTTGGGTGCACTTATGTTTAACCGACCTAGCATGCTAGTTAACATCATTTTTCCCACCGTGACCGACACTAAAGTCCACTGTACACACCTTGCAAAACACACAGTTGTTTCCAAACATGCTTTTTGTCAGCAATGGGAAAATAGTCTCCAAAGTATTTAAATATTTAGACAGAGATTTTGAGTCTCACCTGTTTCGTTAAGGTGCAGTTACTAAGGTCAACAACCTTTTAACAGCTTAAGAAAACGTCATGTTAATAGAATTGTTGTATAATGTTAGTACCTGTATTAAATCCTTTTATAGCAGGTTTCAATCTTGTTTTTTGACTTTTGTTAGTGAGTGTACATTTGGATAACAGATTGTGCCTTTATAAATATTTACCAGAACAGTAATTCATCTAGATGCAGCTATAAGTTCTTTACCAGTTTTCCTGCTTTGAATTTGTTCATGGCTTTCCATCCGCTGACGCCTGGACTGCTTCACATGTGTTTCTCTTTCCTCCTTAACCTTTTTCTTTAAATGTTGAATCAGTTGCACCTTCTTCCTTCTTGAATCAGTTCTTTACTTTCTCTTTGTTTTTCTGTCAACACCGTTAACGTTACATCCTGCGATTCTTCCTCACTTCTGTCTCGTCTCTCCTGATTCCTTCACTCACTTGGAAAATGGGAAAAGCCTTCCTTTTAAAAGTCTTAGTGAGCGTGAAGCAGAACTTAAATGGTGTTAATTACATCAATTGCGGACAAACGACACAGTGGGAATGCTATCCAAACTCTCAAGCTACATGTAAAGTAAAGCAGCAACACTAGATAAACTGGATGGTTGAAACACACTAACGGCAATTTAAAAAACTTTAGCTTGACTCAAGAGCTTTTGTAGCGACTTACGTCATTGTCTTTTGTCTAAGAGATTATTATTTGATGCCGTGCATGTCCGTTAATGTCATATGATAATGTCATCAACTCTGAAATGATTCATTCGTTTGTCCCATGAAAGCAGCTCCGGCGTGCCTGCTAGCTTTAGCACAGAGGGTTTGTTTGTTTTAAACACCCGCATAGCACGGGTCTCTCCTTGTTAACGGTAACAGCTGTCTCCGTGTCTCATATGAGGGTACAATGTTCAAAACTAAAACAAAGAAGCTGCAGTAGGAAGCGAGTCTGAGTCAGTAACAGCTGTAAAGTGATGAAATTCTACATAAACGCTATTTAAGAATTTGAGATGCAGATAAACGGCATTTATGTGCATTTAGTCTCCACTACGGCTCCGTGTATAACTGTAGAAATAAAAAAGGGAGATATTGGAGATTTACGGGAGGAAATTAGGAAACAGGAGAGGGGGTGAAAATCTTGGCGTGTGGTCCATTAAGGGCGCCGGGACAATGAACCTCCTGCAATTCCAATTGTGAAATACATATTTTAATGAAAAGTTGTTTTTGTTATTGTTGTGTTGTGTGTGTTTATAAATTTCAGTTGTTACTCTCACATAAATTATACATAATTACAGAAACGTGCCTTGACTAATGAAAAAGCGCTGCCTACAATCTTTGTCTGTGTGCCGAAGGCGTACTTTTCTCTGCCCGACGGCGGTATGTGTTTAATAGGGGCCACCAGGAAAAGCACCACATGCTGAAAATAACTGGATCTGGGGCGGAAAATTTTATGCCTAAGAAATGTTGCCAGATTAGGAGATTTTCCATTAGATAACATTTTACAACCTGAAGGCAGGCAAAACCGTTGTGGTACTGTGGTGATAACTGTAACGTGAAAGCAGTCGCTAAGTGGGCACCAAAAGATACCTTTTTGAACTTTTAGAAACTGCTAGCATAGCCACTAGCCACCTGCAGCTGGCTTCCTGCTACATTGTGCGGCGCATATACAGAGCTACTAAGGGCTGTAGCCACACCTAGTGGAAAAGTGGTGGTGACTGGTGAAAATACGAGAGAAACCCGGGAAAAACGGGAGAGTTGACGGGTCTGTACATATGATCTCCCTCTGACAAGTGACAGTGTGTTTGTTAGAAGAAGAAATAATTATTGTATATGTATGTATATAGTGTATATAGCATATATAGAGTGTGTATATGTAAATGTATACATAAAAATATGTGTTGTGCATCAAAAACTATACTGCAGCACACACACAGTATATTTACAGTAAGTAAAAATAAAGTGTACATTATTACATGGGATGTGAGGGACATTATTAGTTTCTGGCAATTCTGAGAGCTCTGAGTGTGCTCCTCAGTCAACAAGTCATGAAAATTGCTTGCTAGGTGGTCTGAGCAGACAGAAATGCTAAGATAATCTTTTAACAACATGAAGGATGCTTTTGCCTTACACATAGGCTATTATTACTCTCTCTCTCTCTCTCTCTCTCTCTCTCTCACACCCTCATCCTTTTTCTCTCTCTCGGCTCTGGTAAAGCATGATAAAGCATGATTAATGATGAATATCATCAGTCATCTAGAACTCAGGGCTAGGGGAAGATTTTAGCCGTGGTTGTATTTTTAGCAATTCAATCCTTACATAAGAGTGGATGTGAAGTCAAACATCAATCGTTTTTATGCTGTTAATTCTCAAAAGAAAGATCCAAATCATAATTGTAATGTTATCATTATCATTATTGACCGAATGTCCAATTCAGCTGTAAGATGAAAACTGCAGGACTCTTTCCAAGGGGGGATTTGTTGTCACTGACTATGGAGTTGGTCGCTTTTTATCTAACCTAAGTAATCGCGTCACCATTCAAATGTACTTCAGTGCGTACAGCAGTGTAGTACGTTCAGTCTGCTGGTGGTTCAAACCAATACATTCATTTCAGAGGCCGATACAATCACTGTTAATAAAGTTAACGTCCGTCCAGATGATTTCTGTGGCTTTCGCAGTCTTTTAATATGCTTTTAAAGAAGAAGTACTGTACAGCAAATCACAGTTGAGCCATTCATTGTACTGAACACGTCCAACTCTTTCACCAAGGGGAAATGTAACTAAGTACACTCTGTTTCTTGTCTTTAGTGTTTCCATTTTGGGAGACTTTTCTACTGATTAAACGATTTCATGACCGGTTGTTCTTACGTTAATGATACTACCAGCTGAGTTTATGGAGTTCTAAACTGGAGTAAAAAACTAGAGACTCCAATTACAGTCTTCAGGGTATTTTTCCAAATTCTGAAATCATCTGGCAGTGGAATAACTGTAAAAAAAAGTTTTGTGATGCAAGAGTCTGAAATATGCGGGTTGCTCTCCAAACCTTGAACTGTTACCCAACTTCAGTACATCGAGTCTTTCTTCAACCGCAACCTGAAAATGAGTTTCAAAACAGATGCAAAGCTGGCAAATAAAGTCAGCAGAGAGTCCAACTGCTGTTAATCTTTTCTGTTATTTAAAAAAAAATGCATTTATTCAAACTGTTTATTTTCTAAGGAAGCAGACTGGATTCACTGTGGCTTCAGCTGGTTGGTTGTTGCTGAGTGAGGGAGACCCCAAATTATCTGACACAATCAGGGCTTTTAAAGCCACAACTCTACTGCTGGAGGCGTGCCTCGTATCCTCTGTTGCCATGAAAACGGTCCAAACCACAGACAGCGGTGTGTCCTACTGGATCCAGTTTCTAGAGCCAGTGTAGCTGATTTGTTTTGTTTGTTTGTTTGTTTGTTTTTTTATATGAACTCGTTATGATGAATCATTTTTATAATGAACCTATTCCAAAACCATAAAAATATTGCACGCAGTTTATTACCCTCTAGAAAAAAAAAACATTGTGTGTGTGTGTGTGTGTGTGTGTGTGTGTGTGTGTAATTTTATGCAACTGTGAAATTTTGGACTATCCAAGACAATTAGGAAAACATGGAAAAATCTTTGGTCATCAGGACAAATGGTGGTCTTAGATCATAATATTGAACATTGGCAATACTAAAATGTAATATTTATTATTATATTTATTATTATATTTATTGTGTGTGTGTGTGTGTGTGTGCGCGTGCGCACAAAATGTACAAATATTTGCTTTTGTTGCCAGCGTTGTGAAATTTTCCATGTGCTGAAGTTTCAAGCGTGTGTGTGTGTGTGTGTGTGTGTGTGTGTGTGTCCACACATGTTCATTCATGTGGTGAGGTGTACTATCCTGTTGAGAAATCCTGCTGTGTGTGTGTTGGGTGTGTGTGTGTGTGTTGGTGTGTGTGTGTGTGTGTGTGTGAGTGAGTGACAGGTTTTGTGAGAAGTCATTCCTGTGTTACTGCTGTCCTTATCACACCTCTTCTCAGTTCTCAGTAATAATCTGACAATGTAATTTTTTTTTTTTGTCACTCATAAAATATGGAAACTTGCCACCGGAGGTGCAAATAGGCGTGTTCAGTACATGTATGAACAAATCTTTGACACTGAATCTTCAAACAGAACAACACTGAATCACCATTGTCACTGAGCGAATCAGTAGCTTTTAGCTGTTGACTTCCCGTCACCGCTGACTGAGAGTACCGCTGTCAGCTCAGCCGTATGTTACTCTCTAGTTAAAAGGAAAGGCAAATTCATTTCTACAGTAAAACACTTATTAACAACAAGGTAATTCATTCATTCATTCAAGTGCTTTACATAAAACATTAAAGGCATTAAGAAAAGAAACACGATGCAATATAAAAAGACAATAAAAAGAGACATAAAAATCAAATTTAAAAGGACTAAAATAAATAGAACATAAAATAAGGTAAATATGTATCTATATAAATAGAATAAAACAGATTAAACAAGAGAATGAAAGTGATAGTGCAGCTATAGTGCAGAGCGAGATATAAATAAATTGCCCTAAATTTAATTGAATAAAAGGCAGCTACAGACAGAAAGAGAAGTTAAAAGACCGCAAAGCCACACAAACAATGATGATGTGTCACAAATAGGTGGCTGCTGAGCCAAACAGCTGAACATGCAACAGTATAAACGGTGAGGCGTTCACTTACCGACGTACATCTGAACAGTTTAGGAAAAAAAAAAAGTGAACAAACTACATCATCACTGAATACAAATCTTCAAACTCAACTGAAAAAAAATCAGCAAAGTCATGAATAATTAGCACCAGTAGAAAACAGATTAACTTAAAACATCAGTGAATCCAACATATAAACACTCCCCTGTTGAGTTTTTGTCTTCTTCTTTTGTTTCTCCAGTAGGGGAGATAATTTAGTTCACTGACTTGATTAATGTAATCTTACTGTGATGATATGATCATACTGTATTGTGCTATAATTTTACTTATTCTTTATAATTTTACTTACCAGAAGAGTTGTTCCAGATTTTTTGTTCAATGTGTCAGGAGTGTAATTTTGCATATATATTTGAAATCTTATCATGCATATTGATATTGTAAAAAATAATCTTATTAATATTGTGACAATGATTTCAACTATATCTGCCAGCCTGAGCCTGAGTGCTACATTATTCTCTCTGTAATGAAAACATAAACTAAAATCCTCCACTTGAACCTCATTGAATGTGTTGTGCTTCAGCATATTAATGATGTCAAAAATCATGCCTGTACGTGCACATTTCCAACTGACAACTGAGTGCAAATGAAAACTGTCTACAGTGTGGATTATCCAGCTTAACATTAACGTTGATTCTGGGAAGAGATGTTATCATTCAGTTTTTTCTCATGTATTTGTTTTATGCTTTAAGTGAAAATCCATCTGCTTCCTTTGTATTGAGCCAGCTGCAGAAATGTTGGCATATAAAAACCAATACCATCTGCGAGATACTGCTAGAGGAGAAATGTTTTGGTTTTTTTTCTGCAGTTTGAGTGAACTGGGCCTTTTCAACGTATGTAGCAGCATCCATCTCATCTCAACAGACTTTCTTCTCTCTATTTATTCTATATTTTCTGTTTTGCAGCAGCAGCTCTTCTGTCTCTTAACCTCAGTCCTTTCAGACCTTCTTTTCTTGTCTCAGATGAGACAAAAGAAAAAGGTCCGAGTTGACCGTCAAACCCTTGTGCTTAAGACTTCTTATCAGGGGTTAGAACTTCCTCACTTTGTTTTCTACAGAAACATGAACTTCTCTTGCTTCATATGTGAACTTAAACTTAAACTTCCTCCTTTGTTATAGTTTTTTTAATCACCAGCTTCTCCTTGCCTCAGATTCAGACAAAGCAAGATACTGTTTTCCTCAGGAGTTGGAGCTTCCTCACTTTGTTTTCTACAGAAACATGAACTTCTCTTGCTTCATATGTGAACTTAAACTTAAACTTCCTCCTTTGTTTTTTTGTTTTTTTAATCACCAGCTTCTCCTTGCTTCAGATTAAGACACAACAAGATACTGTTTTCCTCTCAGAACATTATCAGTCTACAACTCCACAAGTGTTTTTTTGCGTATATTCACTATTTTACTGTTTTAAAGCTGTATTTTTGCTATGAAATTTTGCACAGATATTCATGGTCCCTAGAGGATGAATCCTACTGACTTTTCCTCTTGCACCACCAGCAATTTGACATATTTGTTTCAGGGTGAAATGCATGGATTGGCGTTGTATTTGGTACACACTAGGGATGAGCAGAGAGCAGAGTATTTGTATCTGTATTTGTTGAGGCAGCAAAATTATTTGTATTTGTATTTGAATAAAAGTGGAAAGAGGCTTAAAAATCAAATCAAAAGTGTTCATGAATAAACTACCTTGCGAAGGAGGTCCCGACACCGGGTCTTGAACTGGAGTCTCCCAGATCATAGTCGACTGCACTGACCACTGAGCTAAAATTTCACTCATCGCCTCAATGCAGACAGACCTCTACCTATTTATACACCCATAACACAGAGACAGTACACCCTGTAACGTGTGGGGAGGAACTTCAAAGGTGATTATTGCTTTGCACTTTTCATTTATTGCCTATTTTTTACAACCTAACTTTGTGGAAAGGAGAACAACGGGTTATGGAGAGTCCCTTAGGAGCACTTTGCATGTGTCAGTAGCTCAGCTTTATCTCTGGGGCACACCCCCAACTCCAGGAGTGATGTCCAAATTAGTAAATGTGCATCATGTAGCAGGTGGATGTGACTCCCCTCGTTGAGACCTGCTGATAGACAGAACAGCGAAGCAGAGGAGAGAGACTGAGATAGCGATGTAACCGACCTGCGCGCTGGTATTTGACATCGTTCTTTTTCTTCCCGAAAACAAATAGTTTTAAAAATATTTGTATAGCGTCACCAATTTGTCCAAATACCCGCAAAACAAATTACATAGTGCTAATTAGATGATGTTAGCATGATAACATGCTAAATTTAAATGGTGAACATGGAAAGCATTATCCCTGCTAAATGTCAGCATCTTAACATTGTCATTTTGAGCATGTTACCATGACGACAACCACCATACAAACTGCTTCCATTTTTCTAAAAATAATATAACATGCATAATTAATTTCACATGTATTAAATCCAGGGACTCTTAAAGTCACGTAAAAGGTGAAGTTAGAGGTTATTTCACTTCTGTAATACTTCAAATTTATGCAGAACAGAATATGTGGGCTGGATTGGTTATGAGAGGGATTTGATCTAATCCTCCAGATCTGATTGGATCATTTAACAAGTGAAGAGTGGCTTAGTAGAGGAGGATGAGGGAGAAATGACTAAATCAGAGCACAACCACATTCTTTGCGAAAGTTTTTGCCAGCTGACATCCAAACACGCACCTCCTCCTATGATATCGCTCCGCTTTGATAAGATAAATGCATGTTTTTCCTCCAAGTTCAGGGAAAGAGAGTCATCAAAAATATTCTGATAATTTATGGGAAGAGAAAAGGGAGGGGTATTGATTCAAAAGACAACCTCTTTTTTTTGTTTGTTTGAAATAAAAAATCTCTCCTTGTTCTAATCCTGTGTCCAAGTGTTAATATGCAAAATATGTCTTTAAGGTGCTTTTTGACAAAAATGTTCTTTGGGCAACTTTTAAGCAAAAGAAGGAGGAAAATGATCTTATAAGTCTTTCTTCTAATGGTTTAAGATGCCGACCAGTTTCACAGGGTCTTCACCAGGGTGGAAATAAACAGACTCTGTGTATCTCTGTAAATACAGAAATACATGAGAAATTAAAATTGCATTTTTATATTTACTTCAACACACACTACTAAGGATCAAAAAAGTTTGAACTTCAATTTTTATCCATCTTTAAGTTCAGTTTTCTATATAATTCTGACAGTAAACATTATTGTTTACAAATTCAAAACACAAAACTTAGTAAAAACTCGACACACAACACGACATGACATGAAAAAAATTAAGAAATAAATTTAATATTGACATTCTAAAATGACACCTCGCGTTAAAAATAGTCCACGTCAGACAGAAGATCTACATGTCAGAGAGTAAAAACATCTCAGATTACTCAGAGTAGGTCACATGGGAGTGTTTGTGACAGGTACATGTCAGACACATACACCAACACACACACACACACACACACATGCACACACGCACCAACACACACACACACACTCATTCAGGTTTATGTAAAGTAGCTCAGCAGAGCATCTGACACCACAGTTAAATCTTAAAGGTCTGCTTGGGGGTATGCATGTGTCTGTGTGTGTGTGTGTGTGTGTGTGTGTGTGTATGTGTGTGTGTGTGGAGCGAGGGGAAGGGGTTGTTTCAGGTTCCAGCCTACTTCCAGCTGAGGTGTGACTTGAACTTCACATGTCAGACAGAGATTTCCTAGAAAAGATAGTGGTCAGAATTAACCCTCTCTCTGCCAGTGCAAAACCGTGCAAAATGATGAATAAATCAGACTCATTAAGAAAAAATAAAATGCAAAAGTTCAAAACCACCGTAATCACAGAGGAAAAAATAACATTAAAATTATGAAAGAGGCAACAGTATAGGAAGAAACAGTCAACAGCTCCACTTTGAAGTGTTTGTGTGTGTGTGTGTGTGCGTGCGTGTGTGTGTGTGTGTGTATGCGTGTGCGTGCATCCTTGTGAAAGTACACCTTGTGTGTAGGGTGAAAGTGACTGAAAGTGTGTGAACATGTGAGCTGATCAACATGTGTGCTGCTGAGAACACGTCAGAGGTATTTCTGTAAGCGGTGTAATTTTACAAGGACACACACACACACACACACACACACACACACACACACTACGCTGCTTCCATGTCAAGCTGCTTCCAGTAGTTCTGTATATATTCTTGGTTGTGCATATAAGTTTATTTATAAAATACATTACAATATATATTTATATTTTATACTATATATTATATTTCAGTATGTCTGCCAAGTGCTCCTTTTAAACAGTCCTCTGACCTGAACTGTGTGTGTATGTATATGCGTGTGTCTGTTGTCTAACCATAACCTTATGTTAACTTTAAAACAAGCCTTCACCATAAAGAGGAAATATCATGCACATTTCCAGGTCTATATTTATATTCTTGGGCTCTATTGGAAGAACTTTGCATGATTTACTGTTAAAAAAAATTCCTTATTTATCCTTTACTGGTCCTTTATGCAGCCCCTCAGTTCAGTCTCTGTGTCAAGGAACGTTTAAGCTGACTCTATAAACTAAACTATAGTAATAGGATTTCACTTCTTTTTCTCGTTCTTTACTTGAAATGTCAACTTCTAAAAAACATCCGTACATGTTTGAGCCTACATCCGATCTGAGATATGCAAGTGGAAGACGTTAACAACATATGGACAATAACGTACAGCAGTAACCTTGGCAACAAAGAGGTGTAGGAGGAAGTAGAGGTAACTTTGCAAAAAAGTGTTCAGAGCAGCCTAGACCTTTGACTTTGACATTTTTACATACCTCAAGTCCTATTCACTCTTTGAACTTTGACCATGATTAAGTTCCCACATCTAACATCATAACAGTATATAAATGTCAATATATAATCACATAAATCATGATATGTTCCCTTTAAGATGTAATGATTTACATTATTGCCACTTGACTTTGAGCCCACGACATGAGTAACACCTGAGACACTTGTAAAGCACTCTCGTCCCCTCAGGGTTTCACTTGCAGGCAAAACCCAATAACCATTTTTTTTTCTCTGAAGCAAAATGAAAACAGACACATACACACACTCACACACGTGCACACACACACACACACACACATATGCAAGGAAGCGGTTCCGGCGAATACCAGAAGCATGTTCCCATTTGTGAATGAAAGCCTTTCTGTCTCCTTCCTTCCTCCTCTTTCTTTCTCCCTCTCTTTTTCCTCTCTCTGTGTCCCTCTCTCTCCCCTCTCTCTCTCTTTCACTGGAATGTCTTTTTGGCAGGACTCCAGACGCTCCGCAGTGGCGGGAAAACACACACACACACACTCATCCACACTGCAAAAAGTGACGGGCGTGTGTGGACTGTAACTTTTTTTCCTGTACTCAATGTGTATGTATATATATGTGTGTGTGTGTGTGTTTGTGTCTGTCAGCAGGTGGCAGGGTTGGATCCGTTCCCAGTATGCTCTCGGGTAGCCGGGATCATAAAGTCCCTTTTTTGGAGAATTCAGAGAGTAGTGGGAATCAAACTCACAACCCTAACAAAGATAATGTAATGAAGAAAAGCTAAAAAGAATCAATTCCAAAGGGCTTTCAGACCAATATAATAATTGTAATTTCCTGTGAAGATGGACAAAGCATCAACATGCAAGGTCAAAGGTTACAGGTTTAAGTTCTTTGAACCTTTGGCTCTTGGTTCTTAATTTACAGTCTTATACTAAGTCTTACAGGCATGTCATATATTGTTATTATCATTAACCTACCTATACAAATTCAATTCACTTCCTCCCCAACATTTATCCATGTACATTTATTGCACAAGTGCACTTTAATGTCTTATTTTTAATGTGTTTTAATGTTTTTCTTATTATGGAAATGGTTTATGTTTAATAAAAACAACTGTTTATATGTATAAAGGATTTTTAAGTTTGCTATGAATTCTTGAGGAGTTTTTATTGGTTTATAATTTTGAGTTTGGCTTTAATGTCCTGTTGAGAGGGTGTCCATTTTAAACTGGTTTGTTGTTATGTTTATGTGGTTAGTTTCTGTTTGCACTGCAACCGTGGATGTACAGACAACAGTCACCTGCATTACTTTTGATATTGAAGTTTTAAGCAGAGTCTTACTGTATTTCTATTACAGTAGACATTATTTATGTTATGTCATTAAAGTTAAAGTTCAGTTTTTCATTTTATGTTATTCGTTCATTCATTTATTTTTAAGATATAACAGAAGAAGAAACAAGACAAAAATCTAAAATATCTAAATTAAATGTAGGGAAAAAAGTAAGTTTAGAAAACTAATCACTGCAAATGATAATCAATGTAAAATTATTAAATCATTTGTCATTACTGGTGAACAGTATGCATCTACACAAAAGTAGAAAGATTTTAGCCTGACAAAAGTACCTGCAGCGCGTCACTTTTTGCAGCGACTGACCACCCACGCACACACGCTCTCTCCCAGCTGCTGCGTTTCCCTGCTGCTCACTCAGCCCCTCCCTCGTCGGCCCCTGATTGGCCGCTGAACTTTGGCGGGCTTTGTTCCTCCTCGTGACTACTACTGCTGCTGCAGTCATCGAGGCAACACGCAGGAACAAAAGTTCAGCAGGGTGGTTGTCCGGGGCGACGCATCCCTGAACACAACCTGCTCTGTAAACAGGTTGGCGGCTTGAGGCCAAGAAGCTGAAATCAGCAAGAGGAACAGAGACGGTTTCACAGATGGACAAGCTCTGTTCTGTTTGAGAGGGAGTAAAAAACTAAGTGTTTGTGTTCTTGAAACCAGATGTGTTCACACGTGTGTCTGACACTATGAGGATGCATGTTAAAAAGCATGTATAGTTGGAATGATACATGCTTATAACTTACTGGGTAAAAAACATGCAATGTATTAAAGTGAAACTATGTCATTTTTGAACAAATAAATAACAGACTCTTCCCTCTACATAGTTCATTACACAGAGGTGCTTCTCTACTTTGTTTTTAGCATTTATCATCATGACATATTTGTAGTCACAGACTGCTGTACAGCAAAAGTTACACAGCCCTACTTTTAAAGGGGACATATTGTGCTTTTTGTGATTTTCTGTTATTTTTATACTGCTTTGATGTCTGATGTCTATGTTAAACATGGTCAAAGTTCCAAAACTTGAGGTGAATGTATGTAGAAAAGCTCCCTGCAAGTCAACAGTCAGGGCTTCAAACTGCTCTTAACACTTCATCTGCAAAGTTTTTTTCTACCTTGCCAACGAGCTGAAGTCGGCTCATCATGCATGCCCACAAAAGGCCGTCTTTTCAGTAGCCTTGGTCGCTAAGGTTGTTGCTAATGTTTTTCCATGTGTTGTTCATGTTGTCCTCTTTTATATTTTGGATCGGATTTCAGCTTTAACATGTATGGATGTATTTGAGACGTTGACGTTTCAAGTAAAGAACGAGAAAAAGTAGTGAAACCCTATAGAGCTGGCCAATCAGGACAGAGTAAGCTGATCAGGAGGGGGGGTCTTAAAGAGACAGGCACTAAAACGACCTGTTGCAGACAGAGGCTGAACTGAGGGGCAGCATAAAGAGCCAGTATAAGATAAATAAGTTCTTTAAACTGGAAATCATGCAAAACTGTTCCAGAAGAGCCTCGGGAGGAAAATATAGACCTGGAAATGTGCGTAATATGAAGAATATGTAGCTTTGTTTAACAATTATTGACTACACTAAGAGTCTGTAACCATGCTAGCAGGTCTGTGTGGCTGTACAGTGGCGCTTTGAGCTAAACGCTAATCTCAGCATGCCGACATGCTCACAATGGCAAATGGAAATGTGAAATTGGCAGTTGTTGATGTGGTGGTTGTTGTCATGCTTATATGTTCAGAATGACAACGTCAACATGATGATGTTTACCTGGTGGAATATCGACCATGGTCACCATCTTAGTTTAGCATGTTAGCATGCTAACATTTGCAAATTAGCACTAAATAGAAAGTACAGCAGTGTTTAAACGTTAGTCTGTTTGCACTATTAAAGGCTGCAAAGGCTCCAGTGTTTTCTCTCTGAAGTTTACAGCTGAGTGATTGGTTTATGACCCACAAATACATTATTTGAAAAATGTGAAATTTGACCTATTAATGGTGCTACATGAAAAGTTAATAATTAATTCTAAGAGGAACATGAATATCTGTACCAAATGACAATTATGACAATTCATCCAATATTTATTGAGATATTTCACACAGTACAAGTGGTTTACTAAAATTCTTACATCCAAGATGGCAGGAAAAAACACAAGTAATTCAAAACAGATTACATATATTGCCTTTAATAAGACAGGCCAAGTTCTTAACATTTAAAACAAATCAGGATTAGCCTTTCAGCCTGAGTACATCATGTGTTTAATAGGTTATCAAAGTAAATCAAATCCATCCTCAATATGTATGACTCAATCATGTGTGAAGACATAATTTTTGTTTTAAGGACTCACACCAGTATCAACCACAACTCCGACAAAGGTTCGACTCAGTTTGCTATATTTATAGCCCGAGTCCTTGAAATATTACAAACTGGTTGTAAAGCTGCAGCATCATGATGTGGGTCGTTTATTTTAGAAGTAGGTCAGTTCAGTTGACGTCTATGTTACAGAACAGAGTTCACATTTATTTATATCTTGAGCTTGTAAAACCAGATATCACATGTTTATATCAAATATCATATGTTTCATAACCCTAAGTGTTATGACGGGGTGAGGAAAGTTCATTCATATATACTATTACAGTATTTCTAAGAAAATTCTCATGGAAATATGAAGTTCATTCATAAATATAGAGTTAATGTCCTTTGAGTCTTTTGACAGATCAGACATATAGGGAACAAAACACGAGGTTGTTCCTTTTTCAAATGAAAATAATGATTTGCAAAGGTCATTACTTTCTCTTTCGCGCTGTGTTACCTGTCTCTATTAACAGGCTGGTCTTATATTTTATTTACAACCTACACTGATAGACCAAAAACAACAATGTGTTAGTCTTTATACTTATTAGTTATATTTATGTTTTATGTTTTTTTTAATACTTTCTGACCTTCATACTCTGTCTTTGACATTTAGCCATTTAACCTGGTACCCACTGTAATATGTAAACTTTTTAAAAGGACTCACAAATATAGTCTATAGATTGATTTTTTTTAAGGCTCAGTCATTTCCTTTAACAGCTGGGCGCTGTAGTTTTTGGCAAACATTAATTAATCAACAGTACATTTGTTGGGGACTATTTTTAGTGGCGGATTAATCCATATTTGATGCTCTCATGAGTATTTAGATGAATTCGTTCTTGGTTTTGGTCTTTTCATTGAATTTGTTGACAGTAAGAATATCAAGACATATACTTTAAATACACTAATACAGAAAATGCACATCCCAGAAGATGCTTTCCAACATTTTTCATGACCTCACTGTGACCTTTCCCGTAGTTTCATTATTCTATATCTCAGTTAAATCCATTAATAGCTCTTGTTAGGAGTTAGGAATATTTCCTGTTATTCAGGACTTCCATGTGAATCATACACTGGATTTTCCTTTCCCAGCCTTTTTTAATCACATCATAGACCCGGATCTGTATTACAGGAGCTTTGTTACTCAGAAGCCTTATCTTATGGGTTGAGTGATCATAGCAGGAGTTGGGGCGTAATTTAGTAACTATGGTAATGAGGCATTAAGTTCTTCTACTCTGTTGTTTTATTTAACTAGAATTTTGATATTAAAAAGGGCAGCTGGTCATCAACTTTCAGCAGCCATACAGGATTAGTGTATTTTTATCCACTTGGCAGTCCTCAAACAGGGGCGGGAAAAAAAGGAAAGGCATATCAACGTCAGATCAGTGAAAGCAAACAGTGTGAAGTCAAACTTGGCAGAAAGTTTGGAACCAAATGACGTCTGTTTACTGGGCAAATCAGAAGTTTTGTTCTCGCTCAACGGATCAGAGCAGACATTATGATGAGAGATAGAGAGAGAGAAACACAAAGAGAGAACTAGAGAGAAAGAGGAGACAGTTGGTTGTGAGTTCACCCCAAACTGACCCACTGAGGACCTCTAGTGGAGAAAAGAGATATGATCACTTTCATCTTCATTTTTTCATTTATACAGCAGTTTTTTATTCACTAATTTCTGCATCATGTTATCACTTTGATGTTAAGAGCAGTTGGACAGACCAAGAACAGACTCTCTAACTTGCTGTCTTGTTCTTTAAAAGATAGGTTCACATTTTACCATGTATATCTTACATTAAAAGTGTTAAAAAATTGGGCACTAATTGTTCCTCCTGGCTGCAAAGAGATCCTTTCTTAAAGCAATTTCAATGTAAGAGATGAGGAACACAATCATCCACTTCAAGTCTTAAGTTCAGCTGGAGTTAATTGGCTTCAGTAGTTTGAGTTACACAAATTAGGTTTGATATCGTCCAAAGTTACAGTAGTTCATTCCGCTGTAGGTTTTTAAATTCACAATCTGAAAAGTAACCAGTGACTATAGCTGTCAGATATATGTCGTGCAGTAAAAAGTACAACAGTTCCCTTTTTAGTTTGAAATAGCATGAAATTAAAATACTCAAGTAGAGTACAAGTACCCCAGAACTGTACTTATACAGTAAAGTCAGTCGAGTCACAATGATGAGCAAAGAAATACACAAAGATTAATACATAAATAACAATAAACACACACATAAAAGTGAGTAAAAACTGTTTTTTCTGTAAAAATTTAACAGGGGAATCCAAACTATTAATTCACTGGGGTTTTTTTTTCTTAAATTATACATAACTTTGTCATTTGGATCACAGGATCACAACTCGCTGATACATAAGTGGGATGACTGTCTTTCCAACAAAGTGCATTTTGTCTATGTTCACATTATAAGCCTTAATGCCTCAATTCTAATTATTTAGTCAGATCCAATCTTCATGTGTTAATGGTTTACATTCATGTTTGTAAGTGACATGTATGTGACAGCTGAGGTCCTAAACCGCCATGCAGCTCACATTACAGTAAAGTCTGTGCATGCGTGCAAGAAAAACAGCTATAAAGTCATTTGTGCAACAGTCAAATCATAAACATGGATGACATGGCTGTACTAGCATGCATGACCGGGATCATCTGTTGTGGATGGCCTGCAGTCAATAGATGATGAGAATGAGGATGAGAACAAGGAGGTGACGGTTATTTTTACCGGGCTGTGAGGTGCCAACATGAATTTCACCATAGCCAGAGATCAGATATGAATCAGATCTAGGACCACATATGAAAGTGGCCCAGATCTAATATCAAAAAATCTGATTTGGTTTGTTCACACTGTCATGATAAAATCTGATCTGACTCACTTGGAGGCAAAAAAAACTGAATTTGAGCCACTTCAGCATGTACAAACCCTAACCCTTCACAAGAAAAAGCAGTTGTTTCAGCTAATTCCCAACAACAGCGTATATATATATATATATATATATATATATATGTTCAAGCGACAAATCCACCTATAACAGCTGTAGGAATCTTGACTCTTGTCTGTCAGAAGCAAAGGAGGAAGTAGTGTGATGTTGTAGAGCCAGAAAGTCCACATAGAGAGGAGGTCAGAGAGAATAGTCGGGTCAACAGAACACTGGACGTCATTTCACTGTTTCCCGTATGTTTCTTTTAACCATGACCACAATAATTCCCTAACCAAGTAGTTATTACTGTAACCATGACGATAAAGGTCTCCTAACCTTAACTAAGTAGTAATTTGAACTCAAGATGTGATCACTCTCTAAACCTAAACGTAACCAAACCAGTGGTAATATAAATACAACAGAGACATTCTGGAGGGAAATGACAAACAACACTTATCAGCTGCCATTATCACTGTTCTTAATTATTCTTAAAACTCTGCCCAAAGTCTGCTAATTTGCTTTTTCTGGAGCTTTCAACCGTATCACACGGTCCTCATCAGCAATGCGAGTTTGCTCAGTTGCCGTGGAAATGTCGACGTTCAGATTTTCAATGATTCTCGGCACCTCGAGGATGTCTTATACATGTTGAGCTTGACAGTTAATTTTTGACTTTGGAAACAGCAGCTGACAAAATAACTTGAACTCAAGGTCCACTTACAGTATTGCTTGTTTTTGAGCTTTCAACCGTATCACACAGTCCAAAAAAAGTTAAGCCCAGATAACAAAAAATATGTTAAATTCAGCAGCTTATAATTATTTTAACCAAACACAAAAGGGCTCCTACATTCTGCTGTGTCTCTCTCTTTGTTAGGTTTTATTTTTCTTGACTATCAAAAACTTTGGTTTGTGCTTTTTTATACGCTGCTTTTAAAGAAGTATGGAAATAAAGATGATTGTTTTGCAGAAACATGACTGAAAAGTACAGACAGCAGATATAAAGATACATACAGGTACACAGAGACACAAAGTGCATTCACACATAAAAATACAAGATGTGTGTGTGTGTGTGTGTGTGTGTGTGTGTGGTACAATAGGCACAGGATCAGCGGTGTGTGTCAGAGTGTGTTTTGTGTTTGCAGAGCTGTCTGTCACGTGGCGCCGCGGCAACATGAGACGAATCGTTTCCATGGAGAGGGCCGACTAAAAGGTCGGTACGCTCTCCCTGGGCATGACCGACCCAGAGGACAGGTTTGGCGGGAAGTGTGTGTGTGTGTGTGTGTGTGTGTGTGTGTGTGTGTGTGTGTGTGTGTGTGTGTGTGTGTGTGTGTGTTTGAGAGAGAAAAAGAAACAGGGAGAGTGTTGCTGACAGAAAGGACACAACAGAGGTTGCATGTTTGTACAGAAAATGTACAAACTGTGTGTTTTGTGTGTGTGTGTGTGTGTGTGTGTACACATGTCATATAATCCAAGAATGATCTCATCAACAAGGAAATCAGAGAAAATCAGTTCCTGTGTAGTCACTAAAATATGCAAACAGGAAGGTTGTAAGTTTTTTTGTTTATTTTTATTTTTATTTTGTCTGGTCTCACTGCTTAACGACATCTTTGTTTGTTACTGGAGACAGAAAAACAGATATGGGCAAAGATGGGGGAGAGTAGCAACCTCTGCAGCAGAGTGTGATAGAGCCAGACACCTGTCAATCAAAATAAACATCCCAAAATGTAGGAAAGAACTGAGATGATGCTGTCAAAAAAAGGCAAAAGAGCAAAATACTTACTTACTTCCAAAACAAACAAAAAAAAACATACAGTTTTGGGTGCTCAATTATATATTTTAAAGCACATTGTGTGAATATTTGTTCAGCTTCTTTCATGCCTGTCTAATCCTAAAATGAATGATGTCAGAAATAAAGTCAAATTAAAAATGTTTTTTTTTTTTAAATTAATGTTTATTTGTACAGGGACAAGTATATAGCATGAACTAATGCTACATACTACAGCTTTTATAGTCTAAGCTAGTTTGCAATGCTCGTCTCTAGACGGGGATTTACACACACACACACATAACACACAGAACTCAACAATAAATATACATACATTAAAGGACGAAACACAAAGCTCAACAATAAAATACACACAAAACAGCAAAGACACAAACAATTTACAAAAAATAATACAATTTAAGTATCAAAAAAACCCACAAGGACCAGATCACTCATCACTATGTTTGAATTTGAGTTTAAAAGTGTCCCAGTTATGTTACATTTTGAGTCCTGCGGTTAAGCAGTTCCACATGTTGATCCCCTCAAACAGAAAAAGCTCACAATGCCCCGTCAGTGTGGTAGTCATAAAAGTTTGTGTGACTTTGTCTCTGAGGAGCTGGTTTCATGCATTTCTGGTTTTCAAGTCAGCCACATGTATTTCTGTTTCTCTCTTTACAGTTTGGTATTAGTAAGAAGCGGCAAAGTCATAATAAAATGTGGGCGTGTGTCTTTGATGTGTAAGCGCACGCACCTCACTGGCCTCTCCTCCTCAGCACACTGCAGGAAATAAGTTATATCCTCTGTAAACACGAACTGATCCAGAGAGCAAAGTGAGTCACTTGACAACATTTTGTTACATTTGTCCAGCCTCTCCACCTATTACCAGCACACTCACCCGTCTTAACAACCATAATACACTGAAACACGCCTCAGCCTTTTGAACTGGCGTACAACAAACAGATTGCTCTGCACATAGGAATGATGATTGGCAATAAACTTATTCTACCGACCTAGAAGTCTACCACTCCACCCAGCTTTGAGCATTGGTTCAAGGAGATGTTATCTATCATACAAATGAAAAGACTGCACCTACACAAACCCAATACACAGAATAGATCTGAGAGAATATGGAGGCCTTTTTGGCACGGTGACATATTACTCCACATCCATAGTGACTCTGACCTGTCTGGCTACATGACTGGTGTTTAACATGACTCATTTATTCATGTTATTTCACCTTGCTCCCCACATGTTACCACTGTGACAATGTTTTTGAAAGACTGAAGGACTTTGCAGCCCCTCGGTTCAGCCTCTGTCTGAAACAGGTCGTTGCTCTGATGGGTCATCTTCCTGGGAGCTGCCACTCAGCTGACTTTCCCCCCAGCTTCGGAGGCTGCATGAATGAACTGTAGTAGTAGGATTTCTTTCTCTCAGTCTCTATTCTGAAATATAAACCTCTCAAATACATCCATACATGTTCGAGCCCAAATCTGATCTGAAATATGCGAGTGGACAACATGAACAAGACCTTAGCAACAATTTTAGCAACAACGACAGCTGTTTGTTGGCATGCTTGAACAATCTGACATCAGTTCGAGGAGGAAATAGAAGTAACTTTGCAAATGAAGTGTTGAGATATAGTAGGCTGAAGCCCTGAATTTTGACTTTCAGGGAGCATTTTTACATACGTTTACCTCAAGTTTTGGAGCTTTGACCATGTTTAACATAGACATCTAACATCATAACAGTATATAAACTAGAAGAGTGCGAAGCTAACAAAAACGGGGATTTAGTCATCTCGTATCAGGCTGAACTTTAGTGAATCATAACATATCAGATATGGAATTAGTCTGCAGATGCTCTGGTTCAAGATGAGACCAAACATTTCTGTGAATGTCAGTTTTTTAAGCCACGACAAATGCCAAAATGTTGCCTGCAACAGACTAGGTGTGCCTGGTTTTTAGCTTAGTTGATTGCCACAAATGCCTTTTGCTATGTCATAACGCATATCATAAAAATGCGAGGACTGCTGAAAAGATGATTGTCTAAACTTTACGATAGGCTCATAAGTAACCTTATCAATATTTATTTGAATTGACAGCATAAACTGTTCTCATGGTACTGACATTTGGCACCAATCGATCTAACGTGGCAACAAGGCATGATTGGTCGTCACCCGCGGAAACGAGATTCCAAACTGAAGCAGTTGTTGATCATTTGCGGCCTCTACCGGCTGGTTAAGAGGAGGGTATTAAACATTTTTCTCAAAAATTGTGAATCACCGCAACCCTGAGGGGTCCTCGAGTCATAAATGTGCACAAAAAATATTAGGCTGATGGGTCCAGTAGTGCATGAGATTAGCTGCGGACACACACACACACACATACACGATCAAACGTATGATCCACTCCAGGCTTACATCTGGCAGAGATAATGACAGAAAATCACAAAAAATATAATATGTCCCCTTTAGGGTTAATCATTGCTACTGATTTGGAAAGTCAATAGAAAAAAAGAGATTACATTTATTCTGTTGTCCCAGTTCTTAAAGAAATGACTGAGAATTTACAAAAACATGGATCCCAATAAGCCTAAACTCTTCGCTCTTGTCATTTTTATAAAGATATTCTTTCAAGTCGACATCGCACGTCAGAACAACTAACCTGTAATGACTCTAAACTGGAATAATATACTTAATTTAAAGCCAAAAAATGTTGAGAAAACTCAGGCTGTGACTGATATTAACTGGATGTTTTGAAATTCTTAATACATTTTGAAAACCGAGGGAGAAGGTGAACTCCTGAACAAGCAGCAGACAGATGCTCTGTTCCCGCCATCATCCTTCTGTTATCTTAGTTAGTTTTAGATAACAGGAAGGTTTAGCACACAGTGTTTGATCTTCATATTATCAGTTAACCTTTAATGTGACTCGCCTACTCAGTTAGTTGCCGCTGCTGTGTGATCAGGAGTCATAATGGCTCTCAGGCTCGGTATTTGCTCGCTAGCTTAAAGTGTTTTATGGAGGAACTGCTGTGAGTCAGTTGTAGGAAGGGAAATGTCATAAAAATTTGTGTGTGTGTGTGTAGTGTTAACTGTTAACATTAGTTTCCACCTGCATGTTTTCACAGAAAATTAACACCGTTAAAAGAAATTGTTCAGGAAGTCTGGTGTTAGCTCTCGTTGCTGCGGGAGTCTTATTGACTCACAGTCTGTCTGGAAAAGGTGCACACCCGCCGCTATGATCAAAAGCACAACAACAAACTTATCAGTACACAAATACTATACAAGGACATATATTCTCCCTTTCCTCATCGTATCACAATCGCAAATCAAGTCTCTGATATGTACAACAGAGTGTTTTCTGCCGCTGTATGTGTCACCATCAGCTGCACTATTCCAGCTTGTATTACTGTTTTAGGATTTATATGTTATCCAGTGCAAACTGTCTGTCGTTGGCCATGTGGTTTATGATAGTCCAAAAAAAAAAATGTGCATGTCTGTTTACCGTGTTTAACCTGTTTGCTAAAGGATGTGGCTTTTGATTCTGTATATTTTTATTATTGTATAATTTGGACCTTCCTCTTTTATCACAAGGCTGTTAGCTGGATCTGCAGGTCCCCAATCTGGACTGAACCTCACAAACTGCTGCTGACGTCCTGCTCACCATCTGTCGGAGAGCAGGACGTCACACACACACACACACACACACACACACTATGTTCCTCTCTGTCCCTGAAAGTGATTTATCATTCTGAGGTAAGCGGCTAAAAATAGCACAATGACACTATCCTCCCTGTGTGTGTGTGTTTGTTTGTGTGTGTGTTTGTGTGTGTTCCTTTAAAACCACTCAGCTGTGTACCAACCAATCAGGTAATGACGTCCTGGTGACATCACAATGATGCAGAACCAGTGAAAAACAAGATGTGACAACGTAGATAAGATGCAGAGGACAAACACATTTTTTTTATGTTATGGGAGCATTAAGGATTTTATTTACACAACTGCAGCAAAACCTTGTTACTCAGAGTAATTTCAACATATCAGACTGCTGATGTTTAGCATTTGTTTTGCATTTTCAAACAAAACAACTTGTTCAAATATTTTTAGTAATGTATCATTTGTAAAAAATATATATATATATATATTTTAGTAATTTAACATCATACTCATTTTAAAATAAAACAACTGCTGCACAGATGAAGTTATTCGAGAGTTGTAAATAATCACAGCAGATTACAATGCTGACATAAATCATCAGTTATTTACTCTTATTTTGAGCTGATCTTTTATTCAGTTACATACAATGAGAGTAACAGCAGAGAAAACATCTTGACCACTGACATTTAAAAAAAAAAATCAACCCTTTTTAATCATCTGACTGCTATTCTGACTCTTACAGGCAGAATTATCTGTATGTAGGGGATGTTTTTCATGTCTAAGTCAAGTGACTGTATTTATATAGCCAAAAGCCAGTCAATTATAATATATAGATAAAACCACTTCACTGTAAGATAAAACAAGAGGGAATTTAAAAGAGATGAAACAGAAATGAAAGAAAGACTCTCTGATAAAAGTGTCATGTTATTACAAAGATTACTCTCACTGAATAAAAACAAGTTCATGAAATAAATCTTGTACATGTGAGACTAGAGTTTAACCCAGTGTTGTAGTCATTCTGACCTTTGACCCAAACATTAAACACAGTTTTTGCACATGCTCAGTAGAATCTCTTAGTCAGCAGATATGAAAGCAAAGCTGCTGAAATAACAGTCAGTGGCTTATAAAGTTATCCAACATCTAGTGAAAATAATCACAACACAGCTAAAATACATCAAAAGTATTTTGAGGCTTATATTTATATTATGTATTCTATTTTCTTATTCAGAGTTAATTACAATGACAGCAACAGTAGAGAAAACTTAATTTCCTAAATCACTAATGTTACATGAACTTTAAACCTAAAATGAAATCTGTACCTTTAAATAAAGAGACTCTCACTGTGACAACATGACTGACAGCAGAATTAAACTGATGGTACTTTTACAGATTGTAAAGCATCCAGAGTTTCATCACAGTTTAATCATAAACATTAATTTACATTTAACAGTAATTCTGTTTCATTCATTCATAAAGGTACAAATGAAATGTAATTATATTTGATAGTACTTCCCTTTATGATATTGATGGCTGTTGGTATACACTGCCTAATCATCATCATCATCATCATCATCATCATCCTCTGGTAAAATCTTAATTGGCATTTCATCAGCATTAATAATGCATGGAAACAACTTCCCAGTGAAAGTCTCTGTGAAGGTGTGTATGTGTGCTTCAGTATCAAGATCAGAGAATGACAGTTTTCCACCGTCGTAGTCCAGATGAACTCTGATCCTCTGCAGCTTCTTTTCCACTTGGAGAACAACTTCTTCATCTGATCCAGAGACTGCTCTGTATTCATTATCACAACAAGCGATCATCCCACCTTCAATCTCTTTTTTATTTATCACACCCAGGACCCAGTCTGTACTGTCTCCAACCTCAACATCCCAGCTGTGAGTCCCTGAGCTAAAGCCCTCAGAGCCCAGGACAAAGGGATAGTAGTCAATTCTCTCTGGATTGTCAGGAAGCTTCTGTCTCTCTCCACGTCTCATACTGGTCAGATCTTCAGACAGGATAAGGTTTGTATGAGCAGTGTTTGGATCCAGAATCACAGGAGTGTAGGAGACCACCTCCTTCATCTTGTTCCAGATGTTGAAGGTCAGGTTGCCCAGGTGTTTGGCCACATCTATCAGAGCTCCTGAGACCAGCTCTGGATCATCCAGCAGGGGGCGCTGCTGGACTCTTTCCACTGCAGCCTTGTAGTTCTGCAGGAATGAGACGTCTTCAGCTCTCAGCTCCTCCTCTGTGGCTCTGATTGTGTCTGAAAGAGCTGCTATCTCTCTGCTCAGAGTCTCAATCTTCTCCTTCATCATCTGACTCTACTGCATTTCTTCCTCCCTCAGAGCAGCGATCCTGGCCTCCTCTTCCTCTTGTAGAAACTGATGAAGCTTCTTAAACTGCTCCTTAATCTGCCTCTCTGTGTCTCTGGCCTGGACCTCAATGTGTTCTGCTGTTTGATCACAGTTTCCTTTAACTTCTTCAAAAAGCTTCAGTTTCTCCTTTAAGGGCTTCAGGGATTTCTGGAGCTCCTCTTTGTGATCCTGTGCAGCTTCATCGATGGGTCTGAATCTGTGGTTGGTTTGTATTTTTGAATCTCTGCAGACAACACACACTGGCTGCTGATGGTCCAGACAGAAGAGTTTGAGTCTCTCAGAGTGCAGACTGCAGAGAGCCTCAGATCCTGCTGAAGCTCTCTGATCTCTCTCCAGTAAGAAGGCCTCACACAGGTTCTTTAATACCAAGTAACGAGGTGGATCACTCCTTGATAATCTTTTCTTACAAAGTGGACACTCCTGTGTTTGTTTATCCCTCCACCAGGTCTTCAGACAGTCTTTACAGAAGCTGTGGCTACATGACAGGACCACAGGATCTTTAAAGATGTCATGGCAGACAGAACAGGAGAGATCGTCCTCCGACCAGAAAGACATTTTCACTCAAAGTAAAGCTGAAAACACACCAGGCAAAACATGCAAACAAGAACATCCAGTGTGATTTGTTTCCTCTTGTGTAAATGTCTCTTGAAGTTACTTTTACTTTGTTCTGTGTTTTTCCTTAAACTTGCATCCGATCAGCAGCAGCTGGAAGCATTCGTATTCCAGTATTTCCGTATTCTGTCTTATAGCTGTCCTGTTTTAGTTGTTGTGAGTTCAAGTCATGAGTTTATTCTGATAGTGAAATTTTTAATCTGTCTCTCCAGATATTTCTCCTCCCAGTGTCAGAGGAAGTGGTTGGTGCTGTTTTCCTATTTGACAAGTCAGAAACAGGCTGACCTCTGTCACGTAGTTTCTTGATAATTCTCAGCTCTTAACTGTGAAAAAGTCGATGTAAGTTTAATTTGAACCCTCTGATGCACAACATGGATCTAAAATGATCCGATCAAGTTATTTTGTTTAATATCTTTGCATGTTATGCATTTTATTACTCAATATGTAATGAATTCCTCAACTGGGGAATTCCCTCGATATGATTTTACTTTGATGTGATGTTCCTGAAATATCAGACAGAACATGTGACTTCCTATTAGAAAATACTAATTTATCAAGTCAATTAAAGAACTTTATTTCTTTGAAACGCAGTGTTTTATTGAGATTAGATCACCTTTAAGGGAGGAAATGAGATATGATAGATTTTGCGTTAAACATAACATGCTGTAACAATTTTCATGGCATAAATTGAATGTATGAGTGTGTTTATGATATATTTACCTCAAACTAAAGAATCTGAAAAAAGATCATCATCCATCCAAGTCAATTGTGGATGGAAGAAATAAACATGTGTCCCTTTGGGGAGTATAATATTTTATAAATTTGATCAAAAAAAGTTTCTCTAAGATGTTTATAAAATTTGATTTCTCTATTTATCTCAAATTGAAATTTTACTCAGACATAAAGGCTGCTTTAAAATAATGATATGTAATTTAATTTACATAATAAACATTTCATTTAAGTGCTGTAACTCTTATATTGAAAAGAAAAGTCATGAGAGCCTACACAGTGGTGCAGTCATAGTCTGATGTCCAGCAACACCATCACTTCCCACTTTCTCTTTTTCCTGGTTTCAGACAGTTCATTAATGGAGCGATTAGGGTTTTTTCTGTCTGTATTTGATTTGGATCCTGTTTCCTCTTCATACAGTACAGTATATAGTCAATACAGCACATGACAGAGGTCTGACATCAAACCTGATCACTGACAGTTATGTAAAAAACTTCAAAATAAGAGATGCCTCATTAATAATAACAGTAATAATCTTTATTTATAGAGCAGTTTTCAAAGTCCAAGTTACAAAGTGTTTCACAAGGGCAACAAAAATAAAATAGACAATCCATAAAATCTTATATTTTAAAAAACAGATAAAACTATTTCAGTGTATAAAACAAGAGATAATTTAAACGAGATGAAAATAGAAATAAAGGACAGTTGAAAGAAAATACAAACAGCTAAAATCAGGAAAGACTCTCAGATTAAAGTGTCACACGTTATTACAAAGACAAGTTCATGAAATAAATCTTGTACATGTGAGACTAGAGTTTAACTCAGTGTTGTAGTCATTCTGACCTTTGACCCAAACATTAAACACAGTCAGGTAGTTTTTGCACATGCTCAGTAGAATCTCTTAGTCAGCAGATATGAAGGCAAAGCTGCTGAAATTACAGTCAGTGGCTTATAAAGTTATCCAACATCTAGTGAAAATAATCACAACACAGCTAAAATACATCAAAAGTATTTTGAGGTTTATATTTAGATTATTTAGTTGATTTTCTAATTCAGAGTTAATTATAATGACAGCAACAGTAGAGAAAACCTAATTTCCTAAATCACTAATATTACATGAACTCTAAACCTAAAATTAAATCTGTACCTTTAAATAAAGAGACTCTCACTGTGACAACATGACTGACAGCAGAATTAAACTGATGGTACTTTTACAGATTGTAAAGCATCCAGAGTTTCATCACAGTTTAATCATAAACATTAATTTACATTTAACAGTAACTCTGTTTCATTCATTCATAAAGATACTAATGAAATGTAATTATATTTGATAGTACTTCCCTTTAAGATATTGATGGCTGTTGGTGTACACTGCCTAATCATCATCATCATCCTCATCATCAACCACCTCTGGTAAAATCTTAATTGGCAGTTCATCAGCATTACTAATGCATGGAAACAACTTCCCAGTGAAAGTCTCTGTGAAGGTGTGTATGTGTGCTTCAGTATCAAGATCAGAGAATGACAGTTTTCCTCCGTCGTAGTCCAGATGAACTCTGATCCTCTGCAGCTTCTTTCCCACTTGGAGAACAGCTTCTTCATCTGATCCAGAGAGTGCTTTGTATTCACCATCACAAAAACCAATCACCAAAACTCCACACTCTGCTGCCACACCCAGGCCCCAGCCTATACTGTCTCCAACCTCAACATCCCAGCTGTGAGTCCCTGAGTTAAATCCCTCAGAGCCCAGGATAGAGGCACAGTCCTCAAATCTCTCTGGGTTTTTAGGAAGCTTCTGTCTCTGTCCACGTCTCACACTGGTCAGATCTTCAGACAGGATGAGTTCTGGGACGGCAGTGTTTGGATCCAGAATCACAGGAGTGTAGGAGACCATCTTCTTCATCTTGTTCCAGATGTTGAAGGTCAGGTTGCCCAGGTGTTTGGCCACATCTATCAAAGCTCCTGAGACCAGCTCTGGATCATCCAGCAGGGGGCGCTGCTGGACTCTTTTCACTGCAGCCTTGTAGTTCTGCAGGAATGAGACATCTTCAGCTCTCAGCTCGTCCTCTGTGGCTCTGATTGAGTCTGAAAGAGCAGCTATCTCTCTGCTAAGAGTCTCAATCTTCTCCTTCATTATCTGACTCTTCTGCTCCTCTTCCTCCCTCAGAGCAGCAACTCTGGCCTCCTCTTCCTCTTGTAGAAAATGGTGGAGCTTCTTAAACTGCTCCTTAATCTGCCTCTCTGTGTCTCTGGCCTGTATCTTAATGTGTGCTGCTGTTTGATCACAGTTTCCTTTAACTTCTTTAAAGAGCTTCAGTTTGTCCTTTAAGGGCTTCAGGGATTTCTGGAGCTCCTCTTTGTGATCATGTGCAGCTTCATTGATGGGTCTGAATCTGTGGTTGTTGTGCGATTTTGAATCTCTGCAGATGAGACACACTGGCTGCTGATGGTCCAGACAGAAGAGTTTTAGTTTCTCAGAGTGCAGACTGCAGAGGGCCTCAGACCCTGCTGAAGCTGTTTGATCCCTCTTCAATAAGAAGGCCTCACACAGGTTCCTTAATGCCAAGTTACGAGGTGGATCACTCCTTGATGATCTTCTCTTACAAAGTGGACACTCCTGTGTTTGTTTCCCTCTCCACCAGGTCTTCAGACAGTCTTTACAGAAGCTGTGGCTACATGTCAAAACAACAGGATCTTTAAAGATGTCATGGCAGACAGAACAGGAGAGATCTTCCTCCGACCGGGAAGACATTTTCACTCAGAGTAAAACTGAAAACACTCCAGGCAAAACACTCAAACAAGAAAATCTGGTGTGATTGGTTTCCTCTGGCTTAAATGTCTCTTGAAGTTACCTTTACTTTGTTCTGTGTTTTTCCTTAAACTAGCGTTCGATCAGCAGCAGCTGGAAGCATTCGTATTCCAGTAATTTCAGTATTCTGTCTTGTAGCTGTCCTGTTTTAGTTGTTGTGAGTTCCAAGTCACGAGTAATCTGAAGGTGAATCTTATCATTTGTCTTTCAGGATATTTTTCCTCCCAGTGTCAGAGGAATGCTGTTTTCCTGTTTGACAAGTCAGAAACAGACTGCCCTCTGTCACACAGTTTCTTGATAATGCTCAGCTCTTAACTCTAAGAAACTCAATGTAAGTTTCACTTTAGCCCTCTGATGCATAACGTGGATCAAAACTGACCTGAGTGAATGATTTTGTTTAATATTTTATATTACTCAATATGTAATGAGATCCTTAACTAAGTTATTTTTTACATCACATAGACTTATTTGAATGTTATTTTATATTATTTTTAAATAAAAAATGTTTCTGTATCAATATCCAGTAAATGCACAACATGGGTCAAAAATGACCCATAGGTATTCTGAATAGGAACCTTTAATTTGTTTACATATTTGTAATTAGGAACATATTTTATTGCAGACCACGCCCCTCCCCCACCATTGATAATTTCTTTACCGTCCCTTTGACTGAGAAGCTCCTTGACAAGGACCTGACCACTGTGGGGACCCTTTGTCAGAACAAGCCAGATACCGGCCATAATGAAACCATCCAATTCCAAGCAGGTGTATAGCTCTGAATTTGGATTCAACAAAAACATGGCCATGGTCAGTGTGCAGCATGCATGATGACAAAGTTGCGGATGAAGAAGTGAAGGAATAATCCAGCACTACAACAAAACAAGGAGGACTTGACATGATAGATCAAATGGTGCGCACCTACACATGCAAAAGGAATACACAGAGATGGCCCATGTAGCTCTGGTACAACATGCTGGATGTTGCCACCCTAATTGCTTACACCACCTTCACCGCACTACATTGGAGGGTGTAACACATGCCCAGCGGCTGTTCATCTAGGAGCTGGCCAAAGAGCTTGTCATGCCATACATGAAGAGGCACCTAAAAGACACAGTTCCACAAGAACATCAAAGAGGCAATGATCAGAGGTGGGTTGAAGGCCATCACGCAACCTAAGGAGAGTCTCACAGCACCAAGTTATAAGGAAGAGGTGTCAGATCTGCCCATCTGTGAGTGATTGAAAAGTCATCAGTTGGTCCGCACAATTCCAAAAACCTGTATGCAAGGATCACGGCGACAAACAAACTGTTGTAATTTGTTCTGAGTGTATGCGCTGAAAGAAAGTATAATGGAATGCAAGTGGATGTAGACAGACCCATGTGCAAGGATCATAGTGACAAACACACACCGTGGTTATTTGATATGGTTGTCCATGATGAGATAAGCAAAGGAATACTGTTAAGTTTAGAGTTTTTTGTCCGTATTGTTCACTACAGTGTTGATAGTAATGAAAACTGCTATCCAGATCAATAATTCTACAATCAGTTATGTGATGTGATATAGTGATGTGTATATTATTAAGGGAAAGTCACAAATGAATACATTTGAAGTATTGTTTTTTGCGCAGCCAGAAATGTTAAAAAACAATAAGTAATATGTTTTGTCTCTTTTTAGAAAAAAATGGGGCTGTTGACTTTCATCCTGGTGGGTCATTTTTGACCCATGTCAGTAAATTTCAGTTAGAAGTGTAAACAACATACTAAACTAAATACTATATATTACATTTTTACTTGGCCTGAAGCTAATCAAAAGTTCATATTCATGTGTTTGGTGCACATCTAGGACTAAAGAGGCCTAAATCACCTGTCTCACTAGAAAGTAGCTATTGTATTGGTAAGTCAGATAAATAGTAACAATTTGTATTTAAAAAGTCACTTAAGCATTTTATTTGAAGTCCTTGTTAACTGAAATAATTAAGAAATGGGGCTGTAACACAAACTAGAAAATGCATTTCCTGCAGAAAATGCATGTGAATGCTGACAGCTGAAATGAATCACAGAGCACTGCTGAAAATACAGAAATCTGAAATGAGTTTTATTATAAAACACTGAAACTCTCATATGCATTGCACTGCACTGCTGAAATGTAAAACTGGCAACATTGGAGGATGAATTACCTAAAGAAACTAAGAGTTGACATACATTGATTGAAAACTGGAAGCTAAACCTTAATACTTTCAAAGATGGACGTTGGAATAAATTGCCTGAAAAGACTGAAAGAACAAATGCTTTGTATTAATACCACACAGATGAAGTGAATTGCTAAACATGTTGGAACAGAAAAGGCATTGGCCTAAAGAACTGAGATTTGCAAAGCAATACTGAAGATGCAGAAATGTGAAATGAATTGCTAGAATTGTAAGCTAAACTGCATTATCTAAGGAATCTATGAGCTGAAGTACATTGTTATTGCTATACTATGCATTGCTAAATTGTTGAAAAAGTTTAATATTTTAAAAAGTATAAATGGTAGAAAAAAGTTGAATTGACGCATAAATGTCCTGAAAGAACAAGTTTAACAATGGAATGGTTTCTGTAGCTTAAAGTATGAAGAAGTAGTAGTCAACCAAAAAAACACACAGAAGAAGAGCAAACTTCTACAACAAAGCATTTATTTTGAGATACAAGTCTCATCCTGAACTCCCTGTTAGATAAAGTAACTCTATGGGGCTTTGATACAATTACTGTCCAGGGCTTTTATTTTGCAAAACTAGGTCCATTCCTAGTTTCTTGTTAAGATATAGTTACTGTCTGTGGCTTTTATTTTGAAAAACAAGCTTCATCTCAACTTTTAAGATACAGATACTCTTGGGCTTTTATTTTGAAAAACCAGGCCCTTCCCTACTTTCCTGGTAACATACAGTGACCATTGGGGGATTTTATTTTGAAAAACTTGGTCACTCCCCAGTTTCCTGTTAACTCATAGTGATCATTTGGGGCTCTTATTTTGAAAAACAAGCCTCATCCTGAGCTTTCTTTTAAGATATAGTGGAATCATCCTTTAAAACACAATTACTCTATGAGGCTTTTATTTTAAAAAAACAGCCTCATTTGGACTTCTCTGTTAAGATACAGTTACATTCTTGGGCTTTATTTTAAAAAAACTAGGCCCATCCTATGTTTCTTGTTAACATACAGTGACTGTTGGGGGCTTTTATTTTGAAAAACTGGGTCACTCCCTAGTTTCCTGTTGACATACAGTGACCATTGGTGGCTTTTATTTTGAAAAACTTGGTCCATCCCTAGTTCCCTATGAAAAGTTAGACAGAAAGCAGTATTTGGGTGAAATAAAGCTTTAAAACAGGTCTAAAAATAGCTTCATAGCACAGCACCCAGTTTGTTATGGTGACAGTGCACCCCCGTGAGTGCTTGTCAGCATTCACACTAATTATATTTGATGGCACTTCCCTGTAACAAATTGATGGCTGTTGATGTGCCCTGTCTAATCATCATTGTCGTCGTCATCACTGTTGAAATCATCTCCATCAAAACCATTATCATCTTCACTGTTGTCACCATCATCACGATAATCATCATCCTCATCATCATAATCATCATACGCATCATCATCATCCATCTCTGGTAAAATCTGAATTGGCAGTTCTGACACATACTGCACAGTGCTGGAAATGTCTTGGTTATGATTTTACGTTGATGTGATGTTCCTGAAATGTTCCTGAAATGTCCTGATCACTGACAATTATGTAAAAAACTTCACAGTGATAGATGCCTCATTAATAATAATAGTAATAATCTTTATTTATAGAGCAGTTTTCAAAATCCACTTTACAAAGCGCTTCACGAAGGCAGTAAAAATAAAACAGACAATTCATAAAATCATATATTTTAAAAAACAGATAAAACTACTTCAGTGTATAAAACAAGAGATATTTTAAGAGATGAAAACAGAAATATAAGATGATTGAAAGAGAACACAAACAGGTAAAATCAGGAAAGACTTTCTGATAAAAGTGTCACGTTATTACAAAGATTACTCTCACTCAATAACAACAAGTTTATGAAATAAATCTTGTACATGTGAGACTAGAGTTTAACCCAGTGTTGTAGTCATTCTGACCTTTAACCCAAACATTAAACACAGTGTTTGCACATGCTCAGTAGAATCTCTTAGTCAGCAAATATGAAGGCAAAGCTGCTGAAATTACAGTCAGTGGCTTATAAAGTTATCCAACATCTAGTGAAAATAATCACAACACAGCTAAAATACATCAAAAGTATTTTGAGGTTTATATTTATATTATGTATTCTATTTTCTTATTCAGAGTTAATTATAATGACAGCAACAGTAGAGAAAACTTAACTTCCTAAATCACTAATATTACATGAACTCTAAACCCAAAATGAAAACTGTACCTTTAAATAAAAAGACTCTCACTGTGACAACATGACTGACAGCAGAATTAAACTGATGGTACTTTTACAGATTGTAAAGCATCCAGAGTTTCATCACAGTTTAATCATAAACATGTAGATATTTCTGTTATCAGACTATTTCAGTAATCGCGTTTCATTCATTCATAAAGAGACAAATAAAAATGGAATTACATTTGATGGCTGTTGGTGTACACTGCCTAATCATCATTGAATTCATCATAATCGCTGTTATCGCTGTTATCACTGATATCACGATAAAACCTTGAAGTGGCGATGTTGGTGCGGATTACGCCGTCATTGTAATCATCATCATCATCATCATCATCATTATCATCATCATCATCCACCTCTGGTAAAATCTTAATTGGCAGTTCGTCCTTACTACCAATGAATGGAAACAACTTCTCAATAAAAGTCTTTGTGATGATGTGTATGCGTGCTTTAGCATCAAGATCAGAGAATGACAGTTTTCCTCTATTGTAGTCCAGATGAACTCTGATCCTCTGCAGCTTCTTCTCCACTTGAAGAACAGCTTCTTCATCCGATCCAGACAGTGCTTTGTATTTACCATCACAAAAAGCAATCAACAAAAGTCCACACTCTTCTTTAGTTGTCACACCCATGAACCAGTCTGTACTGTCTCCAACCTCAACATCCCAGCGGTGAGTCCCTGAGTTAAAGCCCTCAGAGCCCAGGACGATGGCAAAGTTCTCAATTCTCTCTGGATTTTCAGGAAGCTTCTGTCTCTCTCCACATCTCACAGTGGTCAGATCTTCAGACAGGATGAGTTCTGGATGAGCAGTGTTTGGATCCAGAATCACAGGAGTGTAGGAGACCATCTCCTTGATCTTGTTCCAGATGTTGAAGGTCAAGTTGCCCAGGTGTTTGGCCACATCTATCAGAGCTCCTGAGACCAGCTCTGGATCATCCAGCAGGGGGCGCTGCTGGACTCTTTCCACTGCAGCCTTGTAGTTCTGCAGGAATGAGATGTCTTCAGCTCTCAGCTCCTCCTCTGTGGTTCTGATTGTGTCTGAAAGAGCTGCTATCTCTCTGCTCAGAGTCTCAATCTTCTCCTTCATCATTTGACTCTTCTGCTCCTCTCCCTCCCTCAGAACAGTGATCCTGGCCTCCTCTTCCTCTTGTAGAAACTGGTGAAGCTTCTTAAACTGCTCCTTAATCTGCCTCTCTGTGTCTCCTACCTGGATCTTAATGTGTTCTGCTGTTTGATCACAGTTTCCTTTAACTTCTTTAAAGAGCTTCAGTTTGTCCTGTAAGATCTTCAGGGATTTCTGGAGCTCCTCTTTGTGATCCTGTGCAGCTTCATCGATGGGTCTGAATCTGTGGTTGTTGTGTATTTTTGAATCTCTGCAGACAACACACACTGGCTGCTGATGGTCCAGACAGAAGAGTTTGAGTTTCTCAGAGTGCAGACTGCAGAGAGCCTCAGACATTGCTGAAGCTCTCTGATCTCTCTCCAGTAAAAAGGCCTCACACAGGTTCTTTAATGCCAAGATACGAGGTGGATCACTCCTTGATGATCTTCTCTTACAAAGTGGACACTCCTGTGTTTGTTTATCCTTCCACCAGGTCTTCAGACAGTCTTTACAGAAGCTGTGGCTACATGACAGGACCACAGGATCTTTAAAGATGTCATGGCAGACAGAACAGGAGAGATCCTCCTCCGACCGGGAAGACATTTTCACTCAGAGTAAAGCTGAAAACACACCAGGCAAAACACTTAAACAAGAAGATCCTTTGTGATTGCCTTCCTCCTTAGAAAATGTCTCTTCAAGTTACTTTTACTTTGATCTGTATTTTTCCTTAAATTTGTGTCCGATCAGCAGCAGCTGGAAGCATTCGTATTCCAGTATTTCCGTATTCTGTCTTGTAGCTGTCCTGTTTTAGTTGTTGTGAGTTCAAGTCACGAGATTAGTCTGCAGGTGAAATTTATAATCTGTCTCTCAGGAAATTTCTCCTCCGACTGTCAAAGGAAGTGGTTGGTGCTGGTTTCCTGTTTGACAAGTCAGAAAAGAGGCTGATCTCTGTCACAAAGTTTCTTGGCAATTCTCAGCTTTCAACTGTAAGAAACTCAATGTAACTAAACACTCAGTTTTGAATAAGATTCAGCCAAATACAGACAGAGAAACAGAAACAGACACGTACTGCAAAGACTCCACACAGTGCTGGAAATGTCCTTGGTTATGATTTTACATTGATGTGATGTTCCTGAAATATCAGACAGTCAGAACATGTGATGTCCTGTTAGAAAATACTAATTTATCAAGTTCATTCAGGTTAAAAAATAGCTTTACTCCTTTGAAATACAGTGTTTTACTGAGATTAGATCACCTTTGAGGGGGGAAATGAGATATGATAGATTTTGCATAAAATGTAACGTGCTGTAACAATTATCATGGCATAAATTGAATGTATGAGTGTGTTTATGATATATTTACCTCAAACTAAAGAATCTGAAATAAGATCTTCATCCATCCATGTCAGTTTTGGATGGAAGAAATAAACATGTGTCCCCTTGGGGAGTATAATATTTAATAAATTTGATCAAAAAGTTTAGACTGATATGTTTGTAAAATTTGATTTCTCTATTTATCTCAAAGTGAAATTTGACTCAGACATAAAGGCTGCTTTACAATAATGATATGTAATTTAATTCATATAATAAACATTTAAGTGCTGTAACTCTTATGTTGAAAGGAAAAGTCATGAGAGCCTACACAGTGGTGCAGTCATAGTCTGATGTCCAGCAACACCATCACTTCCCACTTTCTCTATTTTCTGGTTTCAGACAGTTCATTAATGGAGCGATTAGGGTTTTTTTCTGTCTGTATTTGATTTGGATCCTGTTTCCTCTACATACAGTACAGTATATAGTCAATACAGCACATGACAGAGGTCTGACATCAAACCTGATCACTGACAGTTATGTAAAAAACTTCACAGTGAGAGATGCTCCATTAATAATAATAGTAATAATCTTTATTTTTAGAGCAGTTTTCAAAGTCCAAGTTACAAAGTGTTTCACAAGGGCAACAAAAATAAAATAGACAATCCATAAAATCTTATATTTTAAAAAACAGATAAAACTATTTCAGTGTATAAAACAAGAGAGAATTTAAATGAGATGAAAACAGAAATAAAAGACAATTGAAAGAAAATACAAACAGCTAAAATCAGGAAAGACTCTGATAAAAGTGTCACATTATTACAAAGATTACTCTCACTGAATAAAAACAAGTTCATGAAATAAATCTTGTACATGTGAGACTAGAGTTTAACCCAGTGTTGTAGTCATTCTGACCTTTGACCCAAACATTAAACACAGTTTTTGCACATGCTCAGTAGAATCTCTTAGTCAGCAGATATGAAGGCAAAGCTGCTGAAATTACAGTCAGTGGCTTATAAAGTTATCCAACATCTAGTGAAAATAATCACAACACAGCTAAAATACATCAAAAGTATTTTGAAGTTTACATTTAGATTATTTAGTTGATTTTCTTATTCAGAGTTGATTACAATGACAGAAACAGTGGATAAAACCTAATTTCCTAAATCACTAATATTACATGAACTCTAAACCTAAAATGAAATCTGTACCTTTAAATAAAGAGACTCTCACTGTGACAACACGACTGACAGCAGAATTAAACTGATGGTACTTTTACAGATTGTAAAGCATCCAGAGTTTCATCACAGTTTAATCATAAACATTAATTTACATTTAACAGTAATTCTGTTTCATTCATTCATAAAGATACTAATGAAATGTAATTATATTTGATAGTACTTCCCTTTAAGATATTGATGGCTGTTGGTGTACACTGCCTAATCATCATCATCATCTTCATCATCGCTGTCATAACAATAACGAATACCACCGTCATCTTCACTGCTGTTGCTGTCGTCATCATCATCTTCATCATTTTCAGCATCATTGTCGTCATCATCATCATCATCATCATCATCATTTTCACCATTATTGTCGTCATCATCATCATCATCATCATCATCATCATCATCATCATCAACCACCTCTGGTAAAATCTTAATTGGCAGTTCATCCTTATTACCAATGCATGGAAACAACTTCCCAGTGAAAGTCTCTGTGAAGGTGTGTATGTGTGCTTCAGTATCAGGATCAGAGAATGACAGTTTTCCTCCGTCGTAGTCCAGATGAACTCTGATCTTCTGCAGCTTCTTCTCCACTTGGAGAACAGTTACCTCATCTGATCCAGAGAGTGCTCTGTATTCACCATCACAAAAACCAATCAGCAAAACTCCACACTCTGCTGTCACACCCAGGCCCCAGTCTGTACTGTCTCCAACCTCAACATCCCAGCTGTGAGTCCCTGAGTCAAAGCCCTCAGAGCCCAGGACAATGGGAACGTCGTTAATCCTCTCTGGATTTTCAGGAAGCTTCTGTCTCTCTCCACATCTCACACTGATCAGATCTTCAGACAGGATGAGTTCTGGATGAGCAGTGTTTGGATCCAGAATCACAGGAGTGCAGGAGACCACCTCCTCCATCTTGTCCCAGATGTTGAAGGTCAAGTTGCCCAGGTGTTTGGCCACATCTATCAAAGCTTTTGAGACCAGCTCTGGATCATCCAACAGGGGGCGCTGCTGGACTCTTTTCACTGCAGCCTTGTAGTTCTGCAGGAATGAGATGTCTTCAGCTCTCAGCTCCTCCTCTGTGGCTCTGATTGTGTCTGAAAGAGCTGCTATCTCTCTACTCAGACTCTCAATCTTCTCCTTCATAACTTTACTTTTCTGCTTTTCCTCCTTCCTCAGAGCAGCAATCCTGGCCTCCTCTTCCTCTTGTAGAAACTGGTGAAGCTTCTTAAACTGCTCCTTAATCTGCCTCTCTGTGTCTCTGGCCTGGACCTTAATGTGTTCTGCTGTTTGATCACAGTTTCCTTTAACTTCTTCAAAAAGCTTCAGTTTGTCCTGTAAGGGCTTCAAGGATTTCTGGAGCTCCTCTTTGTGATCCTGTGCAGCTTCATCGATGGGTCTGAATCTGTGGTTGTTGTGTATTTTTGAATCTCGACAGACAACACACACTGGCTGCTGATGGTCCAGACAGAAGAGTTTGAGTTTCTCAGAGTGCAGACTGCAGAGAGCCTCAGACCCTGCTGAAGCTCTCTGATCTCTCTCCAGTAAGAAGGTCTCACACAGGTTCTTTAATACCAAGTTACGAGGTGGATCACTCCTTGATGATCTTCTCTTACAAAGTGGACACATCTGTGTTTCCCTCTCTCTCCACCAGGTCTTCAGACAGTCTTTACAGAAGCTGTGGCTACATGACAGGACAACAGGATCTTTAAAGATGTCATGGCAGACAGAACAGGAGAGATCCTCCTCCGATTGGGAAGACATTTTCACTCAGAGTAAAGCTGAAAATCCACCAGGCAAAACATGCAAACAAGAACATCCAGTGTGATTTGTTTCCTCTTGTGGAAATGTCTCTTGAAGTTACGTTAACTTTGTTCTGTGTTTTTCCTTAAACTTGCGTCCGATCAGCAGCAGCTGGAAGCATTCGTATTCCAGTATTTCAGTATTCTGTCTTGTAGCTGTCCTGTTTTAGTTGTTGTGAGTTCAAGTCATGAGTTTAGTCTGAAGGTGAAACTTATTGTCTGTCTCTCAGGATATTTCTCCTCCCAGCATAAGAGGAAGTGGGTGGTGCTAGTTTAAAGTTTGACAAGTCAGAAACAGGCAGACCTCTGTCACGTAGTTTCTTGGTAACGCTTAGCTATTAACTGTGAGAAACTCAATGTAAGTTTCATTTTAACTCTCTGATGCACAAAAAAAAGTGACCCAAGTGTGACCCAAGTGTGACCCAAGTGAAATATTTTGTTTAATATCTTTGCATGTTATGCGAGGATATTAAACCAAAATGACCCATGTTGTATTCTCAATAGGAACCTTTGATTTGTTTACATATTTGTAATTAGGAACATATTTTAGTATGGACTATGCCCTTCAAGGTCACAATATCCCCTCACTATCAGACTGTTTTATCACAACTATGTGACACATGTAAGTTCTACTGTATTTTTGTCAAGTTATTGGAGAGCCAAATAGTTATAAGTTTGAACTAATTATTGAGATAGTTTGACCTAATGTGTTACAACTAGCTTGCTGTGACCTGTTGTGTTTTAGCTGGTAAAGACAGAGAGTGTGTCTAACACTCTTAGCAGAAAACTGTTGACCTGTTAAAGAAAATGTAAGGTAAAAATATGACCAAAATAAAATACAGTTGTTTGAAAACATCACTGGAGGTCCACTTTAAAATACTGTAGCCTATTGTGTTTTGTTTCCCATTGACAGTGTTGACATGGCTGGTCACAATCATGCCAGATAGAGTGTTTATAGCATCAAATTCCATCATTGTGTTTCCTCGGACAGTGTGTCCCTGTTGAGCTGTGGTGGAAGTATAGTGACAAAAAGAGGGACTTTGGCACTAAAAAGACTGTAACATTTAAATACATCTGCTTGATTTGACTAATTTGGACGGCTAAAGCTTCATACTGGCTTCAGATAAAGTTTTAAATACATTTTTACACAGAAGGGGGTCTGTGGATTTTGTCCCCCATCACTTACACTGTAAGTGCATTATGAAGAGATCTTTTAATGGTCAGTATGAACAAGAGGCATGATTACAGCAAGAAAAATCTATGTTCATTTGGGCTCCTGACTGTTGTTTTAATACAGATTTGAAAAACTGTGAACTCAGTGCTCAGTGCTTTCCAGTTTTGAAGAAGTTTTACAATCCTCTAGACAAATGAGGTTTCCCTTTGTCACACCATTTCTCGTAAACGCTCTACTCTGTACTTTTGATTTCATTTAATGAGCTTCCTGTTTAGGCTTTCTGTTTGTATCCATCAGCCAAACACAAGCTTTTTGCTTGTTGTATAGATGCAGGATATTTTACAATTTACTGTCAGCCAGTATTAAATTTGACATTTTAATATACAATCAGTAAATCCAACATCTATGTAAATAATAATAATAATAATTATTATTATTATTATTATTATTATTATTATTATTATTATTATTATTATTATTATTATTATTATTATTATTATTATTATTATTATTATTCTACATAAATCAAACAATAATGGACTGTCACACAAAATGAAAAGCTGAAAAAACTCAGCCATCATGTCGGTCTTAGTGGTCTTGATCTATATTCAGAAAACCTGCACATAAATCTCTCTGCAGCACTTACAGACACAGACACGTACTGCAAAGACTCCACACAGTGCTGGAAATGTCCTTGGTTATAATTTTATGCTGGTGTGATGTTCCTGAAATGACAGACAGAACATGTGACTTCCTATTAGAAAATACTAATTTATCAAGTCAATTAAAGAACTTTATTTCTTTGAAACACAGTTTTTTATTGAGATTAGATCACCTTTAAGGAAGAAAATGAGATATGATGGATTTTGCATTAAACATAACATGTTGTAACAATTTTCATGGCATAAATTGAATGTATGAGTGTGATTATGATATATTTACCTCAAACTAAAGAATCTGAAATAAGATTGTCATCCATCCACATCAGTTTTGGATGAAAGAAATAAACATGTGTCCCTTTGGGGAGTATAATATTTAATAAATTTGATCAAAAACTTTAGACTGATATGTTTGTAAAATTTGATTTTTCTATTTATCTCAAAGTGAAATTTGACTCAGACATAAAGGCTGCTTTACAATAATGATATGTAATTTAATTTACATAATAAACATTTCATTTAAGTGCTGGAACTCTTATATTGAAAGGAAAAGTCATGAGAGCCTACACAGTGGTGCAGTCATGGTCTGATGTCCAGCAATACCATCACTTCCCACTTTCTCTATTTCCTGGTTTCAGACAGTTCATTAATGGAGCGATTAGGGTTTTTTTCTGTCTATATTTGATTTGGATCCTGTTTCCTCTACATACAGTACAGTATATAGTCAATACAGCACATGACAGAGGTCTGACATCAAACCTGATCACTGACAGTTATGTAAAAAACTTCAAAATGAGAGATGCTCCATTAATAATAATAGTAATAATCTTTATTTATAGAGCAGTTTTCAAAGTCCAAGTTACAAAGTGTTTCACAAGGTCAGCAGAAATAAAACAGACAATTCATTAAATCATATATTTTAGAAACAGATAAAACTACTTCAGTGTATAAAACAAGAGAGAATTTAAAAGTGATGAAAACAGAAATAAAAGACAATTGAAAGAAAATACAAACAGCTAAAATCGGGAAAGACTTTCTGATAAAAGTCACATGTTATTACAAAGACAAGTTCATGAAATAAATCTTGTACATGTGAGACTAGAGTTTAACCCAGTGTTGTAGTCATTCTGACCTTTGACCCAAACATTAAACACAGTTTTTGCACATGCTCAGTGGAATCTCTTAGTCAGCAGATATGAAGGCAAAGCTGCTGAAATTACAGTCAGTGGCTTATAAAGTTATCCAACATCTAGTGAAAATAATCACAACACAGCTAAAATACATCAAAAGTATTTTGAGGTTTACATTTATATTATGTATTCTATTTTCTTATTCAGAGTTAATTACAATGACGGCAACAGTAGAGAAAACTTAATTTCCTAAATCACTAATATTACATGAACTCTAAACCTAAAATTAAATCTGTACCTTTAAATAAAGAGACTCTCACTGTGACAACATGACTGACAGCAGAATTAAACTGATGGTACTTTTACAGATTGTAAAGCATCCAGAGTTTCATCACAGTTTAATCATAAACATTAATTTACATTTAACAGTAATTCTGTTTCATTTATTCATAAAGATACTAATGAAATGTAATTATATTTGATAGTACTTCCCTTTAAGATATTGATGGCTGCTGGTATACACTGCCTAATCATCATCATCTTCATCATTGCCGTCATCATCATCATTTTCACCATCATTGTCGTCATCATCATCATCATCACCATCATTTTCAGCATTATTGTCGTCATCATCATCATCATCATCATCATTTTCAGCATCATTGTCGTCATCATCATCATCATCATCATTTTCACCATTATTGTCGTCATCATCATCATCATCATCATCCACCTCTGGTAAAATCTTAATTGGCAGTTCATCAGCATTACTAATGCATGGAAACAGCTTCTCAGTGAAAGTCTCTGTGAAGGTGTGTATGTGTGCTTCAGTATCAAGATCAGAGAATGACAGTTTTCCTCCGTCGTAGTCCAGATGAACTCTGATCCTCTGCAGCTTCTTTTCCACTTGGAGAACAACGCCTTCATCTGGATCAGAGAGTGCTCTGTATTCATTATCACAACAAGCGATCATCCCACCTTCAATCACTTTTTTATTTCTCATACCCAGGATCCAGCCTCTACTGTGTCCAACCTCAACATCCCAGCTGTGAGTCCCTGAGTCAAAGCCCTCAGAGCCCAGGACAACAGGAACGTCCTTAATCCGCTCTGGATTTTCAGGAAGCTTCTGTCTCTCTCCACGTCTCACACTGATCAGATCTTCAGACAGGATGAGTTCTGGATGAGCAGTGTTTGGATCCAGAATCACAGGAGTGTAGGAGACCATCTCCTTCATCTTGTTCCAGATGTTGAAAGTCAAGTTGCCTAGGTGTTTGGCCACATCTATCAGAGCTCTTGAGACCAGCTCTGGATCATCCAGCAGGAGGCGCTGCTGGACTCTTTCCACTGCAGCCTTGTAGTTCTGCAGGAATGAGACGTCTTCAGCTCTCAGCTCCTCCTCTGTGGTTCTGATTGTGTCTGAAAGAGCTGCTATCTCTCTGCTCAGAGTCTCAATCTTCTCCTTTATGACTTTACTTTTCTGCTCCTCTTCCTCCCTCAAAGCAGCAATCCTGGCCTCCTCTTCCTCTTGTAGAAACTGGTGAAGCTTATTAAATTGCTCCTTAATCTGCCTCTCTGTGTCTCTGGCCTGTATCTTAATGTGTTCTGCTGTTTGATCACAGTTTCCTTTAACTTCTTCAAAAAGCTTCAGTTTGTCCTGTAAGGGCTTCAGGGATTTCTGGAGCTCCTCTTTGTGATCCTGTGCAGCTTCATCGATGGGTCTGAATCTGTGGTTGGTGTGTATTTTTGAATCTCTGCAGACAACACACACTGGCTGCTGATGGTCCAGACAAAAGAGTTTGAGTTTCTCAGAGTGCAGACTGCAGAGATCCTCAGACCCTGCTGAAGCTCTCTGATCTCTCTCCAGTAAGAAGGCCTCACACAGGTTCTTTAATACCAAGTTACAAGGCGGATCACTCCTTGATGATCTTCTCTTACACAGTGGACACTCCTGTGTTTGTTTATCCCTCCACCAGGTCTTCAGACAGTCTTTACAGAAGCTGTGGCTACATGACAGGACCGCAGGATCTTTAAAGATGTCATGGCAGACAGAACAGGAGAGATCCTCCTCCAATCGGGAAGACATTTTCACTCAGAGTAAAGCTGAAAACACACCAGGCGAAACACGCAAACAAGAACATCCAGTGTGATTTGTTTCCTTTTGTGGAAATGTCTCTTGAAGTTACGTTAACTTTGTTCTGTGTTTTTCCTTAAACTTGCGTCCGATCAGCAGCAGCTGGAAGAATTCGTATTCCAGTATTTCCGTATTCTGTCTTGTAGCTGTCCTGTTTTAGTTGTTGTGAGTTCAAGTCATGAGTTTATTCTGAAGGTGAAACTTATTGTCTGTCTCTCAGGATATTTCTCCTCCCAGTGCCAGAGGAAGTGGGTGGTGCTGTTTTCCTGTTTGTCAAGTGAGAAACAGGCAGACCTCTGTCACGTAGTTTCTTGGTAACGCTCAGCTCTTAACTGTGAGAAACTCGATGTAAGTTTCATTTTAACTCTCTGATGCAAAAAAAAAAGTGACCCAAGTGTGACCCAAGTGAATTATTTTGTTTAATATCCTTGCATGTTATGCAAGGATATTAAACACAACATGGGTCAAAAATGACCCATATGTATTCTCAATAGGAACCTTTGATTTGTTTACATATTTGTAATTGGGGACATATTTTATTGCGGACCACTCCCCTCAAGGTCACAATATCCCCTCACTATCAGACTGTTTTATCACAACTATGTGACACGTGTAAGTTCTACTGTATTTTTGTCAAGTTATTGTAGAGCCAAATAGTTATAAGTTTGAACTAATTATTGAGATAGTTTGACCTAATGTGTTATAACTAGCTTGCTGTGACCTGTTGTGTTTTAGCTGGTAAAGACAGAGAGTGTGTCTAACACTCTTAGCAGAAAACTGTTGACCTGTTAAAGTAAATGTAAGGTAAAAATATGACCAAAATAAAATACAGTTGTTTGAAAACATCACTGGAGGTCCACTTTAAAATACTGTAGCCTACTGTGTTTTGTTCCTTAGTGACAGCGTTGACATGGCTGGTCACAATCATGCTAGATTTAGTGTTTATAGCATCAAATTCCATCTTTGTGTTTCCTCAGACAGTGTTTCCCTGTTGAGCTGTGGTGGAAGTATAGTGACAAAAAGAGGAACTTTGGCACTAAAAAGACTGTAACATTTAAATACATCTGCTTGATTTGACTAATTTGGACGGCTAAAGCTTCATACTGGCTTCAGATAAAGTTTTAAATACATTTTTACACAGAAGGGGGTCTGTGGATTTTGTCCCCCATCACTTACACTGTAAGTGTATTATGAAGAGATCTTTTAATGGTCAGTATGAACAAGAGGCATGATTACAGCAAGAAAAACCTATTTCAGTGTTCATTTGGGCTCCTGACTGTTGTTTTAACACAGATTTGAAAAACTGTGAACCCGTCCTTCAAAAAAGCAAGCACACTCTCTCAGTGCTTTCCAGTTGTGAAGAAGTTTTACAATCCTCTAGACAAATGAGGTTTCCCTTTGTCACACCATTTCTCGTAAACGCTCTACTCTGTACTTTTGATTTCATTTAATGAGCTTCCTGTTTAGGCTTTCTGTTTGTATCCATCAGCCAAACACAAGCTTTTTGCTTGTTGTATAGATGCAGGATATTTTACAATTTACAATCAGCCAGTATTAAATTTGATATTTTAATATACAATGAGGGAATCCAACATCTGTGTGAATTGTTATTTTTATTGTTATTGTTTTTATAAATAAATCAAACAATAATGGACTGTCACACAAAATGAAAAGCTGAAAAAACTCAGCCATCATGTCGGTCTTAGTGGTCTTGATCTATATTCAGAAAACCTGCACATAAATCTCTCTGCAGCACTTACAGACACAGACACGTACTGCAAAGACTCCACACAGCGCTGGAAATGTCCTTGGTTATAATTTTATGCTGGTGTGATGTTCCTGAAATGACAGACAGAACATGTGACTTCCTATTAGAAAATACTAATTTATCAAGTCAATTAAAGAACTTTATTTCTTTGAAACGCAGTGTTTTATTGAGATTAGATCACCTTTAAGGGAGGAAATGAGATATGATAGATTTTGCGTTAAACATAACATGTTGTAACAATTTTCATGGCATAAATTGAATGTATGAGTGTGTTTATGATATATTTACCTCAAACTAAAGAATCTGAAATAAGATCTTCATCCATCCAAGTCAATTGTGGACGGAAGAAATAAACATGTGTCCCTTTGGGGAGTATAATATTTTATAAATTTGATCAAAAAAAGTTACTTTAACATGTTTATAAAATTTGATTTCTCTATTTATCTCAAATTGAAATTTGACTCAGACATAAAGGCTGCTTTACAATAATGATATGTAATTTAATTTACATAATAAACATTTCATTTAAGTGCTGTAACTCTTATATTGAGAGGAAAAGTCATGAGAGCCTACACAGTGGTGCAGTCATAGTCTGATGTCCAGCAACACCATCACTTCCCACTTTCTCTTTTTCCTGGTTTCAGACAGTTCATTAATGGAGCGATTAGGGTTTTTTTCTGTCTGTATTTGATTTGGATCCTGTTTCCTCTTCATACAGTACAGTATATAGTCAATACAGCACATGACAGAGGTCTGACATCAAACCTGATCAATGACAGTTATGTAAAAAAAACTTCACAGTGAGAGATGCTCCATTAATAATAATAGTAATAATCTTTATTTATAGAGCAGTTTTCAAAGTCCAAGTTACAGAGTGCTTCATAAGGTCAGCAAAAATAAAACAGACAATTCATTAAATCATATATTTTAGAAACAGATAAAACTACTTCAATGTATAAAACAAGAGAGAATTTAAATGAGATGAAAACAGAAATAAAAGACAATTGAAAGAAAATACAAACAGCTAAAATCGGGAAAGACTTTCTGATAAAAGTGTCACGTTATTACAAAGATTACTCTCACTGAATAAAAACAAGTTCATGAAATAAATCTTGTACATGTGAGACTAGAGTTTAATCCAGTGTTGTAGTCATTCTGACCTTTGACCCAAACATTAAACACAGTCAGGTAGTTTCTGCACATGCTCAGTAGAATCTCTTAGTCAGCAGATATGAAGGCAAAGCTGCTGAAATTACAGTCAGTGGCTTATAAAGTTATCCAACATCTAGTGAAAACAATCACAACACAGCTAAAATACATCAAAAGTATTTTGAGGTTTATATTTATATTATGTATTCTATTTTCTTATTCAGTTAATTACAATGACAGCAACAGTAGAGAAAACCTAATTTCCTAAATCACTAATATTACATGAACTCTACACCTAAAATTAAATCTGTACCTTTAAATAAAGAGACTCTCACTGTGACAACACGACTGACAGCAGAATTAAACTGATGGTACTTTTACAGATTGTAAATCATCCAGAGTTTCATCACAGTTTAATCATAAACATTAATTTACATTTAACAGTAACTCTGTTTCATTCATTCATAAAGATACAAATGAAACGTAATTATATTTGATAGTACTTCCCTGTATGATATTGATGGCTGCTGGTGTACACTGCCTAATCATCATCATCATCATCATCATCCTCTGGTAAAATCTTAATTGGCAGTTCATCAGCATTAATAATGCATGGAAACAACTTCTCAGTGAAAGTCTCTGTGAACGTGTGTATGTGTGCTTCAGTATCAAGATCAGAGAATGACAGTTTTCCTCCGTCGTAGTCCAGATGAACTCTGATCCTCTGCAGCTTCTTTTCCACTTGGAGAACAACGCCTTCATCTGATCCAGAGGCTGCTCTGTATTCATTATCACAACAAGCGATCATCCCACCTTCAATCTCTTTTTTATCTATCATACCCAGGATCCAGCATCTACTGTCTCCAACCTCAACATCCCAGCTGTGAGTCCCTGAGTTAAAGCCCTCAGAGCCCAGGACAACAGGACTACCCTTAAACCTCTCTGGGTTTTCAGGAAGCTTCTGTCTCTCTCCACGTCTCACACTGGTCAGATCTTCAGACAGGATGAGTTCTGGATAAGCAGTGTTTGGATCCAGAATCACAGGAGTGCAGGAGACCACCTCCTCCATCTTGTCCCAGATGTTGAAGGTCAGGTTGCCCAGGTGTTTGGCCACATCTATCAGAGCTCCTGAGACCAGCTCTGGATCATCCAGCAGGGGGCGCTGCTGGACTCTTTCCACTGCAGCCTTGTAGTTCTGCAGGAATGAGACGTCTTCAGCTCTCAGCTCCTCCTCTGTGGTTCTGATTGTGTCTGAAAGAGCTGCTATCTCTCTGCTCAGAGTCTCAATCTTCTCCTTCATAACTTTACTTTTCTGCTTTTCCTCCTTCCTCAGAGCAGCGATCCTGGCCTCCTCTTCCTCTTGTAGAAACTGGTGAAGCTTCTTAAACTGCTCCTTAATCTGCCTCTCTGTGTCTCTGGCCTGTATCTTAATGTGTTCTGCTGTTTGATCACAGTTTCCTTTAACTTCTTCAAAAAGCTTCAGTTTCTCCTTTAAGGGCTTCAGGGATTTCTGGAGCTCCTCTTTGTGATCTTGTGCAGCTTCATCGATGGGTCTGAATCTGTGGTTGGTGTGTATTTTTGAATCTCTGCAGACAACACACACTGGCTGCTGATGGTCCAGACAGAAGAGTTTGAGTTTCTCAGAGTGTAGACTGCAGAGAGCCTCAGACCCTGCTGAAGCTCTCTGATCTCTCTCCAGTAAGAAGGCTTCACACAGGTTCTTTGATACCAGGTTACGAGGTGGATCGTAGACATTTTCACTCAGCGTAAAGCTGAAAACACAGCAGGCAAAACACGGAAACAAGAACATCAAGTGTGATTTGTTTGTCTCTTGTGGAAATGTCTCTTGAAGTTACGTTAACTTTGTTCTGTGTTTTTCCTTAAACTTGCGTCCGATCAGCAGCAGCTGGAAGCATTCACATTCCAGTATTTCAGTATTCTGTCTTGTAGCTGTCCTGTTTTAGTTGTTGTGAGTTCAAGTCATGAGATTATTCTGAAGATGAAACTTATCGTCTGTCTCTCAGGATATTTGCCCTCCCAGCGTAGGAGGAAGTGTTTGGTGTAGGTTATCTGTTTTAAAAGTCATAAAAGAAGCTGAACTCTGTCACGTAGTTTGTTGATAACGCTCAGCTCTTATCTGTGAGAAACTCGATGTAAGTTTCATTTTAACCCTCTGATGCACAACATGGATCTAAACTGACCCAAGTGAATTATTTTGTTTAATATCTTTGCATGTTATGCAAAGATATTAATTATACTATGCCCTTCAAGGTCACAATATCCCCTCACTATCAGACTGTTTTATCACAACTATGTGACACATGTAAGTTCTACTGTATTTTTGTCAAGTTATAGTCAAGTTATAGCCAAATAGTTATAAGTTTGAACTAATTATTTAAATGGTTTAATTAATAATTAATAATTTAATTTTAATCCTTTCACCATGGATCTAAAGTGACCTGAGCAAATAATTTTCTTTAATATCTTTGCATGTAATGCTTTTTATACTCAACATGTAATGAATTCCTCAACTAAGTTGTTTTTTAATATCACAAATATTCATTTAAATGTTACTTTATATTATGTTAAATAAAAAATATTTTTGTATCACTACCCCATAAATGCGCAACATGGGTCAAAAATGACCCGTATGTATTCTCAATATGAACCTATGATTTGTTTACATATTTATTTCACCTCACTACAAGACTGTCTTAGCACAACTGAGAATAATTGTAACAGAATAACAACTGTAGAATAGAATAGTTATAAGTTTGAACTCATTATTGTGATAGTTTGACCTAATGTGTTATAACGAGCTTGCTGTGACCTAAAGAGAGAGAGTGTGTCTAACACTCTTAGCAGCAAACTGTTGACCAGTCAAAGTAAATGTAAGGTAAAAAATATGACCAAAATAAAATACTGTTGTTTGAAACAGCCTGTTCTCACTCCCAACTCATCACATATTGAAGCTTGGTCAGGTCCCCGTGGCGTCACTTTTTAATGCACTGGGTACCTCTTTAGCGTAATTTTTTAATGTGCAGGGTAGTCCGATACACTTCTGTTCAACTCCCATAACGTCATGAGACCGATGATGTCTATATAAGATGACAAATTTCAGCCTGGTCGTCAGAATAAAACATTGGCATTGTACGTTTCTGCAAACCACAGATACGTTGAATATCTACATTTCAACACCTGTAATACGGAGCATATTAACATTTCAACAATACGTATCATATCAACATTTCTGAAGTGACGTACTTCACATGACATCTATATAAAGTGACTTTCTTATTAGGTGGTGGAGGGGCAGGTGGATGGCTTGCAACATTGTTGGCAGAAAGTTGGAAATAAAAAGGGATACCCCGTGCGTTAAAAAGTGATGCCACGGGGTCCTGACCAAGCTTCGACATGTGACGAGTTGGGAGTGAGAATGTGTTGTTTGGAATCATCACTGGAGGTCCACTTTAAAATACTGTAGACTATTGTGTTTTGTTCCTTAGTGACAGTGTTCACATGGCTGGTCACAATCATGCCAGATTTAGTGTTTATAGCATCAAATTCCCTCTTTGTGTTTCCTTGTTGAGCTGCAGTGGAAGTATTGTAACAAAAAGAGGAACTTTAGTACTAAAAAGACTGTAACGTTGAAAGATATCTACTTGATTTGACTCATTCGACAGCTGAAGCTTCATATTAGCTTCAGATAAACTTTTAAACACATTTTTGCACAGAAGGAGGACTGTGGATTTTGTCCTCCATCACTTACACTCTAAATCAGTGGTTCTCAACCTTTTTTGGGCCAGTGCCCCCCTATCCATTATCCAGGTCCCTTATCAGCCCCCTATCAATTAAAATATAGGCTAATTGTCTCCCCTGAATACTAATGTGAATTTTTATTCTGTGTTATATAATTTAAAAAGCATGTCAGGCTGTAGCCACTAACCAGCTATAGGGACGGCTATGGTTAGAATTTTATCTTAATCTGATCTACAAACAATTTATTTGTCCAGTTTTGCACATATCACAGAGATACGACAGACTGCATTAATGTCATCTCAGCACTTATTTCCTTGTTGGAATAAAAGGCACACGTCAGACTTTATGATCCAGCTGATAATAATTTATACCATCTGTTATTGTTTGACTTTTGCTCTAGATTATTTGCTCTAAAGTTCATAGACTACTGGTGGCATTTTTTTTTTTAATGAAATGTCAGAAGAAAGAAATAAGAGCATTTATCAATACTCTCATTGGTTCCTTTTCATAACTAAAGAATTGGGAGAATTTTTTTTTTTTTTTAATAATTCAGAACAGGATTAGAATAGATTTATATTTTAAATATGACGAAATATAGTTACAGCAGCAACAATAATGTTTCCATTAGCAAAGTCACTATATCTCACTTGAAAGAAATCAAAAATGTCAGTAAAATAAATAATATTCCTGACATTATAATACTGAGTGAAGTTTGGAAAGAATGAAGAACAAACACATCAGTCTGTATCAGTCCTTCCTCTTGTCCTCCTCCTCCCTCTGCTGCTGGTTGAGCGAAGGGGCTGGTTTGAGCCAGAAGCTAAGTCTAGTCAGTAGCTAAGTTTACAGGAATTTGCCAAATTTTAATATACGTTACAAACTAAGCTAAACACAAACACCAACGAATAGAGCAAAGGAGAGGACAGAGAATCTAGCCATAAATGATAGCAAAAGACAGTCGAGACTCAGCACAGTTTCCCCGTGTCTACACAGGAGGCATTCAGGTGTAGTGTTGAGCGTAGGTCACCCACGTTTTGGAGCCCAATACACAAATTTGACTGTAGTTACACACGTAAAACAGAGGAAAACTGACTTGACAGCACTGTGAAAAAGCAGGAGAAAACACTGAAGTCTGATAATGAAATTGTGAAAAGATTTGGATGTAGCTCTAAACTGGCATTAAAAACAGACGCACACAAACATCCCCCAAGAACACCTCAACGCCCCCCTTTCAAAAATATTGCTTCCAGCGCCCCAGACGTTCTCTGAACTTCCCCTGGGGGCGGTACCACCCGTTGAGAAACGCATTATGAAGGGATCTATCAGTGGTCAGTATGAACAGGAGGAATGATTACAGCAAGATAAACATGTTTCAGTGTTCATTTGGGCTCCTGACTGTTGTTTTAAGACATACTTGAAAAACTGTGAACCCGTCCTTTAAAAAAGCTTCATTAGAGGAGGAGGAGGAGGTCATGACAGAGGTACACGCTGTCTCAGTGGTTTCCAGTTTTGAAGAAGTTTCATAATCAATGGGGTTTGACCTTTGTCACACTGTTTCTCGTAAATGCTCTGTACTTTGATTTCATTTAATGAGCTCCCTGTTTAAGTTTTCTGTTCATATCCATCAGCCAAACACAAGTTTTTTGCTTGTTTTATAGATGCAGGATATTTTACAACTTACAATCAGCTATTTTTACATTTGAAATTTTAATATACAATGAGGAAAGTAGTAGTAGTAGTAGTAGTCGTATTAGTATTAATATTATACCAATTATAAATAAATCAAACAATAATGGACTTTCACACAAAATGAAGAGCTGAAAAAACTCTTATCTCAACATCTTAACAACATCAGTCTTAATGGGCTTGATCTATATCGGAAAATTTGTGCACAAATCTCTCTGCAGCACTTACAGACACAGACACATACTGCAGACTCCACACAGTGCTGGAAACGTCCCTGGTTATAATTTTACGTTGATGTGATGTTCGTGAAGTGTCAGACAGTCAGAACATGTGACTTCCTATTAGAAAATACTAATTTATTAACTTCATTCAAATAAAAAAAACAACTTTATTACAGTAATATGATATTTATGACTCTGATAAAAGTGTCACGTTATTACAAAGATTACTCTCACTCAATAAAAACAAGTTTATGAAATAAATCTTGTACACGTGAGACTAGAGTTTAACCCAGTGTTGTAGTCATTCTGACCTTTGACCCGAACATTAAACAAAGTTTTTGCACATGCTCAGTAGAATCTCTTAGTCAGCAGATATGAAGGCAAAGCTGCTGAAATTACAGTCAGTGGCTTATAAAGTTATCCAACATCTAGTGAAAATAATCACAACACAGCTAAAATACATCAACAGTACTTTGAAGTTTACATTTAGATTATTTAGTTGATTTTCTTATTCAGAGTTAATTACAATGACAGCAACAGTAGAGAAAACCTAATTTCCTAAATCACTAATATTACATGAACTCTAAACCCAAAATGAAATCTGTACCTTTAAATAAAAAGACTCACTGTGACAACATGACTGACAGCAGAATTAAACTGATGGTACTTTTACAGATTGTAAAGCATCCAGAGTTTCATCACAGTTTAATCATAAACATGTAGATATTTCTGTTATCAGCCTATTTCAGTAATCCTGTTTCATTCATAAAGAGACAAATAAAAATGTGATTATATTTGATGGTACTTCCCTTTAATAAACTGAGGGCTGTTGATGTACACTGCCTAATCATCATCATCATCACCATCACCGTTGTCATCGTCATCGTCATCATCCACCTCTGGTAAAATCTTAATTGGCAGTTCATCAGCATTACCAATGTATAGAAACAACTTCTCAGTGAAAGTCTCTGTGAAGGTGTGTATGTGTGCTTCAGTATCAAGATCATAGAAGGACAGTTTTCCTCCCTCGTAGTCCAGATGAACTCTGATCCTCTGCAGCTTCTTTTCCACTTGGAGAACAACGCCTTCATCTGGATCAGAGACTGCTCTGTATTCATTATCACAACAAACGATCATCCCACCTTCAATCTCTTTTTTATTTATCACACCCAGGATCCAGCCTCTACTGTGTCCAACCTCAACATCCCAGCTGTGAATCCCTGAGTTAAAGCCCTCAGAGCCCAGGACAATGGGATAGTAGTCAAACCTCTCTGGGTTTTTAGGAAGCTTCTGTTTCTCTCCACATCTCATACTGGTCAGATCTTCAGACAGGATGAGGTTTATATGAGCAGTGTTTGGATCCAGAATCACAGGAGTGTAGGAGACCATCTCCCTCATCTTGTTCCAGATGTTGAAGGTCAGGTTGCCCAGGTGTTTGGCCACATCTATCAGAGCTCCTGAGACCAGCTCTGGATCATCCAACAGGAGGCGCTGCTGGACTCTTTTCACTGCAGCCTTGTAGTTCTGCAGGAATGAGACGTCTTCAGCTCTCAGCTCCTCCTCTGTGGTTCTGATTGTGTCTGAAAGAGCTGCTATCTCTCTGCTCAGAGCCTCAATCTTCTCCTTTATGACTTTACTTTTCTGCTTTTTCTCCTCCCTCAGAACAGTGATCCTGGCCTCCTCTTCCTCTTGTAGAAACTGGTGAAGCTTCTTAAACTGCTTCTTAATCTTCCTCTCTGTGTCTCTGGCCTGGACCTTAATGTGTGCTGCTGTTTGATCACACTTTCTTTTAAATTTTTTAAAGAGCTTCAGTTTGTCCTGTAAGGGCTTCAAGGAATTCTGGAGCTCCTCTTTGTGATCATGTGCAGCTTCATCGATGGGTCTGAATCTCTGGTTCTTGTGTGTTTTCGTATCTCTACAGTGGAGACACACCGGCTGCTGATGGTCCAGACAGAAGAGTTTGAGTTTCTCAAAGTGCAGACTGCAGAGATCCTCAGACCCTGCTGAAGCTCTCTGATCTCTCTCCAGTAAGAAGGTCTCACACAGGTTCTTTAATGCCAAGTTACAACGCAAATCACTCGTTGATGATCTTTTCTTACAAAGTGGACACTCCGGTGTTTGTTTATCCCTCCACCAGGCCTTCAGACAGTCTTTACAGAAGCTGTGGCTACATGACAGGATTACAGGATCTTTAAAGATGTCCTGGCAGACAGAACAGGAGAGATCCTCCAATCGAGCAGACATTTTCACTCGGAGTAAAGCTGAAAACACACCAGGCAAAACACTCAAACAAGAAAATGCAGCGCGATTGGTTTCCTCTTGTAGAAATGTCTCTTGAAGTTACTTTTACTTTGTTCTGTGTTTTTCCTTAAACTTGCGTCCGATCAGCAGCAGCTGGAAGCATTCGTATTCCAGTATTTGAGTATTCTGTCTTGTAGCTGTCCTGTTTTAGTTGTTGTAAGCTCAAGTCATGAGATTAGTCTGAAGGTGAAACTTATCATCTGTCTCTCAGGATATAAGTGGTTAGTGCTAGTTTCCTGTTTGACAAGTCATAAAAGAAGCTGAACTCTGTCACGTAGTTTCTTGGTAACGCTCATCTCTTAACAGTGAGAAACTCGATGTAAGTTTTATTTTAGCCCTCTGATGCACAACATGGATCTAAAGTGACCGAAGTGAATTATTTTGTTTAATATCTTTGCATGTTATGCATTTTATTACTCAATATGTAATGAATTCCTCAACTAAGTTATTTTTTAATATCACAAATACTTAATTGAATATTACTTTCTATTATTTTCAATTAAAAAAAATGTTGTGTCACTGCAGATAAATGCACAACATGGGTCAAAAATGACCCGTATGTATTCTCAATAGGTACCTTTGATTTGTTTACATATTTTTAATTAGGGACATATTTTATTGTGGACCACTCCCCTCAAGGTCACAATTTCACCTCACTATCAGACTGTTTTATCACAACTGTGTGATACATGTAAGTTTTATTGTATTTTTTATAGAATTACTGTAGAATCAAATAGTTATAACTTTGAACTAATTATTGAGATAGTTTGACCTAATGTGTTATAACTAGCTTGCTGTGACCTGTTGTGTTTTAGCTGGTAAAGACAGAGAGTGTGTCTAACACTCTTGGCAGAAAACTGTTTACCTGTTAAAGTAAATGTAAGGTAAAAATATGACCAAAATAAAATACAGTTGTTTGAAAACATCACTGGAGGTCCACTTTAAAATACTGTAGCCTATTGTGTTTTGTTCCTTAGTGACAGTGTTGACATGGCTGGTCACAATCATGCCAGATTGAGTGTTTTTAGCATCAAATTCCCTCTTTGTGTTTCCTCGGACAGTGTTTCTCTGTTGAGCTGTTTTGAACGTTTAAAGATCCTGTTGAGCTGTGGTGGAAGTATAGTAACAGAAAGAGGGACTTTGGCACTAAAAAGACTGTAACGTTTAAAGACATCTACTTGATTTGACTCATTTGGACAGCTGAAGCTTCATATTAGCTTCAGATTAAGTTTTAAATACATTTTTACACAGAAGGGGGTCTGTGGATTTTGTCCCCCATCACTTACACTGTAAGTGCATTATGAAGAGATCTTTTAATGGTCAGTATGAACAAGAGGCATGATTACAGCAAGAAAAACCTATTTCAGTGTTCATTTGGGCTCCTGACTGTTGTTTTAATACAGATTTGAAAAACTGTGAACCCGTCCTTCAAAAAAGCAAGCACACTCTCTCAGTGCTTTCCAGTTGTGAAGAAGTTTTACAATCCTCTAGACAATTGCTTGTTTTATAGATGCAGGATATTTTACAATTTACAGTCAGCCAGTATTAAATTTGACATTTTAATATACAATAGAGGAATCCAACATCTGTGTAAATTGTTATTAGAGACTGAGCCCAAAAGGCCCTCGCATAAGGGTGAGAACCCTATTGTTTTTCGTGTGTTTGTTTGTTTGTTTGTTTCTTTATTATTATGCCACTTAAACCCTAAATTTGACCCCCTAAACATGCTCAAACACTCATAAAATTTGGCACGCACATCAGGTCTGGTGAAAAATTTGATAAAATGTAAAAATTAACCCCCCAAGTGCTAAATTGTGCTCTCTAGCGCCACCTATGTAGCTAAAACGGCCACCACGGCCCGCAGGAATGTCGAAGAGAGATCAAACCAAAACTCAATTATTCGTCTCATCAAGACCTACAAATCATACGCTGACACCCCTGACCTAAATCCAACAGGAAGTCCGCAATTAGCCTTTCAAAATAAGACTTTGCCCCAATTTTGGCCCCCGAACAAACGCTATCTCCTCATTAATGGTATCGGCTTCAAACTTTAAAAGGTGACTTATGACACTATGCTGAAAAAAACTTGTTAAAAACTTTGTAATAACTCGAACGGTTTGGATTTTATAAGCCCTGAAAGTTGCAGTGCCACATCATACCTTACAATGTAAAACAATGGGGAGGCAATCTATGGGCATGAACTTTGTGTCAAACATAGGCTTCTGACGTCTCAACTATAAGTCTGACCACTTTCAAACCTGTATCAATGGATTCGCCACGAAATTTCCTACTAAAAAATATGATTTTTAATGTAAGATTTGGCCAAAGTAATGGGATTTATGAGGAGATTTCACAAACAGCGTACTCTAAAATCCTCCTCTCCAACTGCTCCTGGTGATGTCACTCATTACACACATCAATACACACTCATTATAAAATCACAGGAGGAGCGTGAAAAGACTTTAAAACTCAGACTCTAATATCTCAAAAACAGTAAAAGACAGAAAAAACATGTGAATTCAAGATTTGTAGGTCAAAGTCTCGTGACTCATTTAAAGTTCAAATGAAGTCTGTATCTAAAACTATGTGGAAGCAGTAAATGTTCAAAAAGGTGTGGGTTCGCTCACACTCTCCATTCAAATGTATGACAGTTAGTAAAAAAGTTCAAAATGAGAGATGCTCCATTAATAATAATAGTAATAATCTTTATTTATAGAGCAGTTTTCAAAGTCCATGTTACAAAGTGTTTCACAAGGGCGGCAAAAATAAAACATACAATTCATTAAATCAAACAGGTAAAATCAGGAGAGACTTTCTTATAAAAGTGTCACGTTATTACAAAGATTATTCTCACTGAATAAAAACAAGTTGATGAAATAAATCTTGTACATGTGAGACTAGAGTTTAATCCAGTGTTGTGGTCATTCTGACCTTTGACCCAAACATTAAACACAGTCAGGTAGTTTTTGCACATGCTCAGTAGTATCTCTTAGTCAGCAGATATGAAGGCAAAGCTGCTGAAATTACAGTCAGTGGCTTATAAAGTTATCCAACATCTAGTGAAAATAATCACAACACAGCTAAAATACATTAAAAGTATTTTGAGATTTACATTTAGATTATTTAGTCAGTTCATAGTTAATTACAATGACAGCAACAGTAGAGAAAACCTAATTTCCTAAATCACCAATATTACATGAACTCTAAACCTAAAATTAAATCTGTACCTTTAAATAAAGAGACTCGCACTGTGACAACATGACTGACAGCAGAATTAAACTGATGGTACTTTTACAGATTGTAAAGCATCCAGAGTTTCATCACAGATTAATCATAAACATGTAGATATTTCTGTTATCAGACTATTCCAGTAATTCTGTTTCATTCATAAAGAGACAAATAAAAATGTGATTACATTTGATGGTACTTCCCTTTAAGATATTGATGGCTGTTGGTATACACTGCCTAATCATCATCATCATCCTCATCCACCTCTGGTAAAATCTTAATTGGCAGTTCAGCAGTATTAATAATGCATGGAAACAACTTCCCAGTGAAAGTCTCTGTGAAGGTGTGTATGTGTGCTTCAGTATCAGGATCAGAGAGTGACAGTTCTCCTCCCTCGTAGTCCAGATGAACTCTGATCCTCTGCAGGTTCTTCTCCACTTGGAGAACAGCTACTTCATCTGATCCAGAGAGTACTTTGTATTCACCATCACAACAAGCAATCATCCGATATGCATACCCTATCTCTTGCACATCTGTCGCACCCAGGACCCAGCCTGTACTGTCTCCAACCTCAACATCCCAGCTGTGAGTCCCTGAGTCAAAGCCCTCACAGCCAACAGCAATGGGAAAGGCCTGAAACCTCTCTGGATTTTCAGGAAGCTTCTGTCTCTCTCCACATCTCACACTGGTCAGATCTTCAGACAGGATAAGGTTTGGATGAGCAGTGTTTGGATCCAGAATCACAGGAGTGTAGGAGACCATCTCCTTCATCTTAGTCCAGATGTTGAAGGTCAGGTTGCCCAGGTGTTTGGCCACATCTATCAGAGCTCCTGAGACCAGCTCTGGATCATCCAGCAGGGGGCGCTGCTGGACTCTTTCCACTGCAGCCTTGTAGTTCTGCAGGAATGAGACGTCTTCAGCTCTCAGCTCCTCCTCTGTGGCTCTGATTGTGTCTGAAAGAGCTGCTATCTCTCTGCTCAGAGTCTCAATCTCCTCCTTCATCATCTGACTCTTCTGCTCCTCTTCCTCCCTCAGAGCAGCGATCCTGGCCTCCTCTTCCTCTTGTAGAAACTGGTGAAGCTTATTAAATTGCTCCTTAATCTGCCTCTCTGTGTTTTTGGCCTGGACCTTAATGTGTTCTGCTGTTTGATCACAGTTTCCTTTAACTTCTTCAAAAAGCTTCAGTTTCTCCTTTAAGGGCTCCAGGGATTTCTGGAGCTCCTCTTTGTGATCCTGTGCAGCTTCATCGATGGGTCTGAATCTCTGGTTGGTGTGTGTTTTTGAATCTCGACAGACAACACACACTGGCTGCTGATGGTCCAGACAGAGGAGTTTGAATCTCTCAGAGTGCAGACTGCAGAGATCCTCAGACCCTGCTGAAGCTCTCTGATCTCTCTTCAGTGAGAGGGCCTCACACAGGTTCTTTAAAGACAAGTTACAAGGTGGATCACTCCTTGATGATTTTCTCTTACACAGTGGACACTCCTGTGTTTGTTTACCCCTCCACCAGGTCTTCAGACAGTCTTTACAGAAGACGTGCCTACATGACAGGACCACAGGATCTTTAAAGATGTTATGGCAGACAGAACAGGAGAGATCTTCCTCCGATTGGGTAGACATTTTCACTCGGAGTAAAGCTGAAAACACACCAGGCAAAACACTTAAACAAGAAGATCCTTTGTGATTGGTTTCCTCTTGTGGAAATGTCTCTTGAAGTTACTTTTACTTTGATCTGTACTTTTCCTTAAATTTGTGTCCGATCAGCAGCAGCTGGAAGCATTCGTATTCCAGTTTTTTCCGTATTCTGTCTTGTAGCTGTCCTGTTTTAGTTGTTGTGAGTTCAAGTCATGAGTTTAGTCTGAAAGTGAAATTTATCATCTGTCTCTCAGGATATTTCTCCTCCCAGCGTAAGAGGAAGTGAGTGTGACGAGTTAGAAATAGGCTGACCACTGTCACGTAGTTTCTTGGTAACACTCAGCTATTAACTGTGAGAAACTTGATGTAAGTTTCATTTTAACTCTCTGATGCACAACATGGATCTAAAGTGACCTGAGCAAATGATTTTGTTTCATATCTTTGCATGTTATGCATTTTATTAGTCAATATGTAATGAATTCCTCAACTAAGTTGTTTTTTAATAACAAACACTTATTTGAATAAGTTTTTAATATTATTTTTTAATATTTTTGTATCACTACCCTATAAATGCACAACATGGGTCAAAAATGACCCGTGTATATTCTCAATAGGAATGTTAAATTTCAATTTTCATTTGGGCTCCTGACTGTTGTTATAAGACAGACTTGAAAAACTGTGAACCTGTCCTTTAAAAAAGCTACATTAGATGACTATGCAGTCTTGACAGAGGTACACTTTCTCTCAGTGGTTTCCACCTTTGAAAAAGTTTCAGAATCTTCTAGACGACTGAGGTTTCCCTCTGTCACACTGTTTCTTGTAAATGCTTGACTCTGTACTTTGCTTTCATTTAATGTGCTTCCTGTTGAGGTTTTCTGTTCATATCCATCAGCACAAGACAAGACACATTATTGTTGTTGTTGTTGTTGTTATACATAAATCAAACAATAATGGACTGCCACACATAATGAGAAGCTGAAAAAACTCAGCCATCATGTCGGTCTTAGTGGTCTTGATCTATATTCAGAAAACCTGCACATAAATCTCTCTGCAGCACTTACAGACACAGACACGTACTGCAAAGACTCCACACAGTGCTGGAAATGTCCTTGGTTATAATTTTATGCTGATGTGATGTTCCTGAAATGACAGACAGAACATGTGACTTCCTATTAGAAAATACTAATTCATCAAGTCAATTAAAGAACTTTATTTCTTTGAAATGCAGTGTTTTATTGAGATTAGATCACCTTTAAGGAAGAAAATGAGATATGATAGATTTTGCATTAAACATAACAGATCATATAATAGTAGTAATAATAGTAATAATCTTAATTTATAGAGCAGTTTTCAAAATCCAAGTTACAAAGTGCTTCACGAAGGCAGTAAAAATAAAACAGACAATTCATAAAATCATATATTTTAAAAAACAGATAAAACTACTTCAGTGTATAAAACGAGAGAATTTAAAAGAGATGAAAACAGAAATAAAAGACAATTGAAAGAAAATACAAACAGGTAAAATCAGGAAAGACTTTCTGATAAAAGTGTCACGTTATTACAAAGATTACTCTCACTCAATAAAAACAAGTTTATCAAATAAATCTTGTACATGTGAGACTAGAGTTTAACCCAGTGTTGTAGTCATTCTGACCTTTGACTCAAACATTAAACACAGTTTCTGCACATGCTCAGTAGAATCTCTTAGTCAGCAGATATGAAGGCAAAGCTGCTGAAATTACAGTCAGTGGCTTATAAAGTTATCCAACATCTAGTGAAAATAATCACAACACAGCTAAAATACATCAAAAGTATTTTAAGGTTTATATTTATATTATTTAGTTGATTTTCTTTTTTAGAGTTAATAACAATGACAGCAACAGTAGAGAAAACCTAATTTCCTAAATCACTAATATTACATAAACTCTAAACCCAAAGTGAAATCTGTACCTCTTATGGAGATCTGCTGATCAATGGTCAACTCATCAGTGAAAAAAGTGTCCAGGAGCCTTTAATGTCTTATACCAACAATATTTATTGAAGCTTGGCCAAGGAGAACGGAGGAGTTATCAATACAGCAGTCTGTGCATGATGCTGTCTCAATTCTGAGGATTCGGTCCCCTGTGTTCAGTCTTTAAACCCCTACAGATCATGCAACAAATTATATACACCCAGAAATGGTCAAACTCAGTGTATCTACAGTATGCATAGTTTGTCTATTGGCTCGTTAGTTTCCAAACAGGAAAGTGTTTTTACTGTGTTAGTTCAGGTCACGTTGCGTGGAGCTTCAGGTCAACGTCGGCGGATTCTGGTCTGGAGCTGCTGTTGTCTGGTTATGCAAATAGAATCTGCGCAGATTACATATCTGTGGTGTCGAGGAAGCTACGAAGCCATCTCCTCTGACCTTGGTAACCGCAGCAACGCCGATTCACTCTTTATCAGAATGGCTCCTGCTTTCTCCAAACACCACAGACAGCTACTCTGCGTCTCAAGGAGAGGAGACAGTTGTCTGTTCTTTCTGCTGAGATTTACTGCTGCCTTCAATGCCCATTCTTGACCCAGTGTAACCCAATTTGTAGCCACTAAAGATAGAAAATTCTATAGCAGTACCTTTAAATAAAGAGACCCCCACTGTGACAACATGACTGACGGAGCAAAATTAAACTGATGGTACTTTTACAGATTGTAAAGCATCCAGAGTTCCATCACAGTTTGATCATAAACATGTAGATATTTCTGTTATCAGCCTATTTCAGTAATTCTGTTTCATTCATTCATAAAGAGATGTAATTATATTTGATGGCACTTCCCTGTAAGAAACTGATTAGTGTACAGTGCCTAATCATCATCATTGTCGTGATCATCATTGTCCTAATCATCTGCATCATCACCATCATCATCCTCACCATTGCTGTTGTCGTCATCATCATCATCATCCACCTCTGGTAAAATCTTAATTGGTAGTTCATCCTCATTACTAATGCATGGAAACAACTTCCCAGTGAAAGTCTCTGTGAAGGTGTGTATGTGTGCTTCAGTATCAAGATCAGAGAACGACAGTTTTCCTCTGTTGTAGTCCAGATGAACTCTGATCTTCTGCAGCTTCTTCTCCACTTGGAGAACAGTTACCTCATCCGATCCAGACAGTGCTTTGAATTCACCATCATAGAAAACAGTCACCCAAACCCCGAACTCAGTTTCCACACCCACAACCCAGCCGGCACTGTCTCCAACCTCAACATCCCAGCTGTGAGTCCCTGAGTTAAAGCCCTCAGAGCCCAGAACAATGGGAAAGTTCTTAATCCTCTCTCGATTTTCAGGAAGCTTCTGTCTCTCTCCACGTCTCACACTGGTCAGATCTTCAGACAGGATGAGTTCTGGATGAGCAGTGTTTGGATCCAGAATCACAGGAGTGTAGGAGACCACCTCCTCCATCTTGTCCCAAATTTCATAGGTCAGGTTGCCCAGGTATTTGGCCACATCTATCAGAGCTCCTGAGACCAGCTCTGGATCATCCAGCAGGGGGCGCTGCTGGACTCTTTCCACTGCAGCCTTGTAGTTCTGCAGGAATGAGACGTCTTCAGCTCTCAGCTCCTCCTCTGTGGCTCTGATTGTGTTTGAAAGAGCTGCTATCTCTCTGCTCAGAGTCTCAATCTTCTCCTTCATCATCTGACTCTTCTGCTCCTCTTCCTCCTTCAGAACAGCAATCCTGGCCTCCTCTTCCTCTTGTAGAAACTGGTGAAGCTTCTTAAACTGCTCCTTAATCTGCCTCTCTGTGTCTCTTGCCTGGACCTTAATGTGTTCTGCTGTTTGATCACAGTTTCCTTTAACTTCTTCAAAAAGCTTCAGTTTCTCCTGTAAGGGCTTCAGGGATTTCTGGAGCTCCTCTTTGTGATCCTGTGCAGCTTCATCGATGGGTCTGAATCTGTGGTTGGTGTGTGTTTTTGAATCTCTGCAGACGAGACACACTGGCTGCTGATGGTCCAGACAGAAGAGTTTGAGTGTCTCAGAGTGCAGACTGCAGAGAGCCTCAGATCCTGCTGAAGCTCTCTGATCTCTCTCCAGTAAAAAGGCCTCACACAGGTTCTTTAAAGCCAAGTTATGAGGCAGATCACTCCTTGATGATCTTCTCTTACAAAGTGGACATTCCTGTGTTTGTTTCTCTTTCCACCAGGTCTTCAGACAGTCCTTACAGAAGACGTGCCTACATGTCAAGACAACAGGATCTTTAAAGATGTCATGGCAGACAGAACAGGAGAGATCCTCCTCCGATCGGGAAGACATTTTCACTCAGAGTAAAGCTGAAAACACAGCAGGCAAAACACTCAAACAAGACCATCCGCTGTGATTGCCTTCGTCTTGTGGAAATGTCTGGTGAAGTTACTTTTACTTTGATCTGTGTTTTTCCTGAAATTTGCATTCGATCAGCAGCTGGAAGCATTTGTATTCCAGTATATGAGTATTCTGTCTTGTAGCTGTCCTGTTTTAGTTGTTGTGAGTTTAAGTCATGAGTTTAGTCTGAAGGTGAATCTTATCGTCTGTCTGTCAGGACATTTCTCCTCTCAGTGTCAGAGGAAGTGGTCGTTGCAGGTTTGCAGTTTGACATTTGTGTTAAGTACAAGAAACTACGTGACATCTGTCATGTAGTTTCTTGTACTTAACCGTAAGAAACCAATGCAACTTTCACTTTAGGGTGGCTGTGGCTCAGAGGTACAGCACGTTATCTACTAATCAAAAGATCAGCGGTTTGATCCTCGGCTCCTCCAGTCCACATGTTGAAGTGTCCTCAGGAAAGATACTGAACCCCAAAATGCTCCCAATGGCCATGCCGTTGGTATGTGAGTTTATGTGATTGCATTAGATTCTCCTTGTGATGAGTGTGTTGGCACCTTGCATGGCAGCCACTACCATCAGAACATGACTGTGAGTGAATGGGTGAATGTTGGCATGTAGTGTAAAGCGCTTTGAGTGGTTGGAAGACTAGAACAGTGTTATATAAGTGTTGTCCATTTACCATTTTAACCCTGTGATGCACAACATGGAGGAACATGGAGTGAATTATTTTGTTTAATATCTTTGCATGTTGTGTATTTTCTGTTGTTGAATTATTGTACAATAGAATAGTTATAAGTTTGAAATCATTACTGAGATAGTTAGACCTGTTGTGTTTTAGTTGGTAAAGATAGAGAGTGTGTCTAACACTCTTAGCAGAAAACTGTTGACCTGTTAAAGTAAATGTAAGGTAAAAATATTACCAAAATAAAATACAGTGGAACATCACTGGAGGTCCACTTTAAAATACTGTAGCCTATTTTGTTCCCCATTGACAGTGTTGACATGGCTGGTTGCAATCATGCCAGATTTAGTGTTTATAGCATCAAATTCCCTCTTTGTGTTTCCTCGGACAGTGTTGTTGAGCTGCGGTGGAAGTATAGTGACAAAAAGAGGAACTTTAGTACTAAAAAGACTGTAACGTTGAAAGATATCTACTTGATTTCGGTCATTCGACAGCTGAAGCTTCATATTAGCTTCAGATAAACTTTTAAACACATGTTTGCACAGAGGAAAGACTGTGGATTTTGTCCCCCATCACTTACACTGTTAGTGCATTATGAAGGGATCTTCAGTATGAACAGGAGGAATGATTACAACAAGACTGCTCCTGACTGTTGTTGTAAGACAGATGTGAAAAACTGTGAACCTGTCCTTTAAAAGAGCTACATTAGAGAACTGTGCAGTCTTGATGGAGGTAGACGCTCTCTCAGTGGTTTCCAGTTCTGAAGAAGTTTCACAATCCCCTAGAATGAAGTTGACCTTTGTCACACCATTTCTCATAAATTCTCTACTCTGTACTGGAGTAAACCTGATGTTGGTTTCATTTAATGAACTTCCTGTTTAGGTTTTCTGTTCATATCCATCAGCCAAACACAATCTTTTTGTGGCTTATAAAGTTATTCAGCATTTGATGAAAATAATCACAACACAGCGAAAACACAACAAAAGTATTTTGAGGTTTACACTTAGATTATTTGGTTTATTTTCTTATTCAGAGTTAATTATAGTGACAGTGACAATAGAGTACTTTCCGGAGACTGAAAACATAATCGCTCATATTAGTTTTTGGTGATATTTTTAAACAAACTAACGTGACCGATCTCTTCGTGATGAAAGAACATGTCACCCAGTGCAGCTGTGTGGCTCACTGACATGTTTTTAATAGTTTCTGGACAAGAACAGAGGTCTACGGCACAGAGGAATAAGAAATATCAGACTTTGGATACACAAACAGTACACATACACATAATACAATGGGTCAATTTATTGTCGGTTTGGCTCTGCATGTGAGATTTATAATAATAAAAATATGGAAAATCATCAGCCATGTCCTTTAAGGGGTTAAGTGCAATAAAAAGAAGTTGTTGTAAGTTTTGAGGCAGAGGGTTGGATTTTAGCGAGATTTGCTGAATTGCTTACAGAACAATACAGGAAGTAGGTGCTCTTCTACATATGGATATATTATGTAATATATTGACCTCGATTTAGGTCATATATATTAGGGCTGCAATTAACTATTTTCTTTCTCTCTTAACCCATTAATCACTTTCTCAGTTGATTAAATAGAGAAAAATACCCATCAGAAATCCAAGTAGACACCTTCATATTGTCTGTTTTGTTCAACCAAATGTCCAAAACTCAAAGACATTAAATTTACTATCATAGAAAATTACATTAATTAATCAATCATGATCGCTTCAGCTCCTATACATATGATTGGTACTGGTACTAATGATTGTTTTCATTATCGATTGATCTGCTGGTTATTTTCTTGATTAATCATTTTGTCTATAAAATGTCAGAAAATAGAGAAAAATGCATGTTATAATTTCTTAAAGCTGAAGATAAAGTCCTCAAATGTCATGTGTTGTGATATCAACAGTCAAACATCTAAAGATATTCAGTTTACTATCATTGTATGACAGAAAAACTTCAAATTCTCAGATTAGAGCATTTTTGCTTAGACAATGAATAAAACACTTATTCAATTATCAAAATAGTTGCCAGTTTATTGTCTCAATTGCAGCACTACTTGACACAATAAAGTTGTGCAGGTTATCAGTCTGAGTCCCAGTGTGTTCGTCATGTCGACCTAAAAAGGAAATAAAGTGGCATTGAGCCACTTGTGGTTCCAAACCAGCGTTTTGGAAACTTCTGTAACTGATGTAGAGCAAAGTTCAAATCATAGTCCTTCTGTCTGTGGTTTCACCCACACACACACCCACACACACACACACACACACACACACACACACACACACAGAGTCAGCTATAAAGCTGAACTTATAAACTTATTAAACAGAAGCCTGTTAAAAGGCAAAATGCTGACAAATGGTTTGATCAAGAATGTAAGACCGTCAGAAAATACTTGAGAATGATATCAATGAAATTTTTCAGCAAATATAAACATACAATTGGGAACAAAAACTAAATTAAACCCACATGAAACTTGAAGATATTAAGAACACCATTAATCGAAATCATTTCTCAGATATGTAGAACGACTTCAACACAAATGAACCACAAGCATTACCATCCAAACTGGTGACATCTGGAGAGCACATTCAGATCAATGTATTATAAAAGAAAAACTCCAAACATTATAAGAAACAATTAAATACAACCAAAGCCCCCCCTGATTTCCCAATTACTTTGGAAGAATTGACCACACAGACATATACATATACATACTGGCTTCTCCATCTCTAATGTAATCATGTTTATCTTTCCTTAAGTTTTTAGATGAGATCTTTTATGCACTTGAGAATTGTTCCATCCATCAATCATCACCCTGGTTGAATGACAATATTCGTTGTTTCTGGCGTAAATGTTGGAGGGTAGAGCGACTGTGAAATCCACCAAGTTCCATGTGGACCATCTCCATTACAAAGACCTTTCAACTGAATTTAACAACCTGGTTAAAGATGCAAGGGCTTCCTACTTTGCCAACTTTATTTCCTCTTGTAAACGCAACCCTAAAGTCCTGTTTGATACCATCAACAACACTGTCACTCCTGCACCTCCTGATGTGCCTGTTTTTTCAAATAAGGATCGTTGTAACTTCCTTCCTTTCTTTGTGGATACTCCTCTACCCCATTTTCTGCTTATCCAACTTGGTCATCAATTTCGGACTGTTCCTCTCCTATTTCCTTGCAAGTCCTCACTGATCTGGTGAGCAGTATGAAACCTTCCTCCAGCCCTTTAGATATTTTACCAACATCCATGCTTAAAAATGTACTTGGGTCTATTGGTCCATGACTGGTCTCCTTTATAAATAGCTCCCTGCAATCTGATTGTGTTCCAGTTTATTTTAAACATGCAGTTGTTCAGCCTCCTCTGAAAAAAAACTAACCTTGACCCATCCCTTCCCAATAACTACAGGCCTACATCCAAGCTGCCTTTTATTTCAAATGTCCTAGAGAGAGTTGCTGCCTCGGCTCACTGCTGTCTTGAATTTACGTTTCAGATAAATTCCAGTCTGGTTTCCGTCAGAAACATTCCCCTGAAACAGCTCCTCTCACAGTCTCCAATGACTTAATGATGTCTTCTGATGTGGGTGAATTCTGTGTTTTGGTGCTGCTGGATCTTAGTGCAGCTTTTGATACTGTAGATCAAAGCGTCCTGATTGAAAGGGCCGGGCAGTGGGTGGGTGTCTATGGGAGCGTCCTGGACTGGTTCTCCTCTTATCTCTTAGATAAGAGTTTTTCTGTGTCGCTTGGTCCCTACATGTCTGAAACTGCTGCTCATTTCTTGTGGTGTGCCTCAGGGATCTGTCTTGGGTCCTTTACTATTTGCTCTGTATATGCTTCCCTTAGGTCATATTATTAGCAAATTCAAAGTATCACTGTTACGCTGATGACATTCAGCTGTATGTCTCTTTAAACCTGATGAGACCTGATGTTTTTACAACTTAATGCAGATAGGACTGAGGTCTTTATTATTTCTTCAGATAGCAAAGCTTCCAAGGTTGCTCAGTGTATTTGGACCCTTTCTTCAGCTGTACAGTCTAATCTTAGAAATCTCGGTGTTATATTTGATCAGACTGTACTTTGATCACCATATCAAATCCTATCCTATCCTAAATAACCCATTCATCTTTCTTTCATTTAAGAAACATTGCCAAACTCAGAATTGTTGTATCACAACCTGAGCTAGAGATGATTATTCACGCTTTCATATCATCCCAGCTGGACTATTGTAATTCCCTTTTCACCTGCCTCAGCAAGTCGTCTGTGGACCATCTACAATTGGTCCAGAACGCTACTGCAAGGCTGTTGACCAGGTCCAGCAGGACGACTCACATCTCACCCATCGTATCATCTTTAAATCAAGTTTAGGATTCATTTTGAGGGTTCTTATTTTCACACATAGAGATCTGGTTATTAGGCACCCGTGTACATCTGTGACCTGTTCCATCTTTATATCACCAGTAGGTCACTCAGGTCTTCTGAACAGGGCTGACTGGTTGTCGTGGCTCTAACACTGGAACACTTTTACTATAAATATAAAATCTTCAGTCTCTGTTGACGCCTCTAAAGCTTTTGTATTTTGTGTGTTTTTAAGGTATGTTGTTGCTTATGTTTTATTGCTTGTTTCTTTTATTGTATCTGATATTATAATATATATTTATGGTCTTATTTCTTTAACAGTTTTACTCTTGTGGAGCACTGTGACCTGCTCATGTATATATGTATATGTATGTAAATTCATGTATATATGAATATACATAGGTGTCTATATATGTATATATGTGTATATGAATGTCTTTGTGTACATATCATATATTTCATATATAACGGTTGTATTTAAACCAGGTAGAAAATTTGCTTTGGCCCAGATCTGGCCCACATACTGCGTGGAATGATGGCAGTTGAGCGGCCTGCTCCTATTTCCCAAATCTGGGCCACAAGCAAGCCGTATGTCAACCAAGAACAAACCAGATAAACCAGAACTGGCCCACATCCAGAATACACATACCTGAGAGCACAGCATCTTTACCAAAAAAAGGCCCACATTTGATTTGGGATATTTGGGCCACATTTACTATTTTACATGTGGACCATTTCAGGCTCACATCTATTGTGTCTGGGGTCAGAAGAAGTCCAGCAGTACCACATCATTGCCTGGAGTGGCCCACTTCCATATGCTATCTGGGTAATGTGCAAAAAAATAAATAAATACAAATCAATTTTATAAAACTTTTCAACTCAAAACTCTAATCCAAAATTTCACATATTTATTTTATCAATATGTCCACTATTATGATTATAAATCCAGCAACAGATCACAAACAGATGAAAGTGGTTGATATAAACATTAGAAACTTTCTTTGCAGAGAATAAATGTGAAACTTTGATTCAACCCCCCGTTTTTAGAAATCAAAGAACATATGATTATACCGTTTCTACAAATAAGACATAAAACTGTTTCCATGTGGGGGTTTTTTGGAGAACAATCTGGTACTAAAGTGGCCTCTGCTGTGGTCTCCTGAGCTCTCTGGTGGTGCAGCGTGAAACTGCAGCTGGTGCAACACTGCTGCAACACACCTGCCACACACACACACACACACACACACACGCAGATTTATGCCGAGTCACTGTGATGTGGGGTCTGAGTCACCGAGCAGCTGTCACACTGAGAGTGAGAGAGAGAGAGAGAGAGTATCTGGGTCAGTCTGACTCACCGCTGTGACATCAATATGTGTGTGTGACAATGACTAAGCGTCTTAGGTGCAGACAGACTCACCTGTATATCTCTCTCTCTCTCTCTCTTTGTCTGTTTGTTAAAAGTGAGGCTGACTCTACCAGCCTGTAAACAAACAGTCTGACCTCCACACAATAACATCTGATTCACTGGATGGAGTGTGTGTGTGTGTGTGTGTGTGTGGTCCAGGTATTCCTAATGTTGTGGGGACTCGGCTCCCTCATGAGGACAAAAAGCAAGTCTCCTTAACGTAAATCATTAATTTTGGGGTGCAGACTTGGTTTTAAATCTCAAGGAAACTAATGTAAGTCAATATAATGCCCTCTGAAGTGATGGAAACACAAGTCTTTGTGTGTGTGTGTGTGTTTGTGTGTTTGTGTGTGTAATCCAAGTCTCTCCCTCTCCATCTGTTGCCCCGGAGCATCAGATGACTTTTATTAACACACAAAGCAGGTGAAGCAAAGACAAGGAGGGAAGAGAAAGAAAGAGAAAAGAGGGTGAATGAAGAAGAGTGAGTCATTGTTATTGGAGAGAACTGACTCACTCGCCTGCTGCTGTTGATACTAAATACGTTCAACTTTGACCTTGATCCTGAAGAAAACATTTCACACAACACAGTGGCTCCGTCTGTTTGTACTTCTACTTATAAAATAAGTGTGATAACTTGTTGTTATTGTTATTAGTGAGGAAGTCCAAGAAAAGGAAAAAGTATTCATGAAAAGAAGGTATAATGTACATATTCGTGTCAAAATGATGAAATATTAAGTTGTAACTTTAGAAATTCTGGCTCAATATCTCATATTTTTTGACTTGCCATCAATATTTTTATTTTTATAGTGTTCATGCTCATCTATTCTCTCTCCATATGTTAGATAATAGCCAGATATTGGCTGGATGTAAAACAGGTGAGACGGTTTGTTTTGACTCAATCTTACGTACAGAAATACTCACTACACACTGTAGTGAGTGGATGTGGATTAATCTGCCACTGAAAATAGTCCCCAACAAATGTCCTCCTGTTTGAGTAGCATTTACAAAAACCTACAGTGCCCGGCTTTTTTAGAAAATTACTGAACCTTTTTAAAAATGAAACTATATATTAAAGAGCCTTTTTGTTAAAGATTTACATCCTCAGGAACAAAGCGGCAACCTTAAAGTACCACCGACGGCTGCTAGATGTCGGCTCCAACTGACTCTCATTCAAAGAGCCTCAACTTCTCTCTCAAAATATTATAGTCAATTATTTTTTTTTATGGTCTCAATCGCTACATTCAGGCCCTCTAATAAGTGTGCTGGTGGTCATTTTGGAAATTATTGCTCCGCTAATAAGATTTGTAGACCAATAATAGGCTTTTATGTCTGCTGTGTGGGCGTTTTCCTCACCGGCTGCTCTTCCTGTGATGTCTCTGACTTTCAGAGCTTCTGTTTAAAGAATAAACAGTGATTTTACTGCAGACAAGCTGATATTAGCTGGAGGAATGATTAAAACGAGTAAAACTTCCTTCAATATTGATATGGACACCTGACTGTTGTTTTAAGACAGATCTTAAAAATTGTGAACCCGACCTTTAAAGTGTGAGAGAGGAAGAAGCTGCAGCTCAATGTCAGCCGGCGGGGTCAACAAGGTTGTGTGTGTGTGTGTGTGTATATTCTCCTGGTGGCAGCATGTGTTTCTCAGATGGAAAATAACTCACTGAGGACCTTGAAGTGACAACACGTATAAAATACATACACACAAACACACACAGGGCTTAGTGAGTTCAAATTACCCCCTGATGAGATTGTGTGTGTGTGTGTGTGTGTGTGTGTGCCCCGCCCTGGACTAAATTACACCCTGAGGAAAATCACCGAGGATGTTTATCCACAGAGTGAGTCAGACGAGCTGCTGCTTCATCAGCTCTGCTGCTCCTGAAACTGATCTGAAGATGAAGATGAGAGATTTCTGTCCTGCTGGGCTGTTTTGAAGAGTGAACGTTGCCGGTGGAGCTTTGCAGCGCTACATCACACCCACCTATCCAGACTTCCTGTATCCAGGAGTTAGACTGAAATAAACAAAATTTTAAATCTTTAACTCAGATATTTAATTTTTTTCTATCAGACTCAAATTATTATTCAAAGCAGAGTGTTTGAAGTCCCCCTTTACTCAAAAATGTGTTTTCTTTACTGTTACTTGGATGTTTGAGCTTCTCTGTGCAGAATGATGTATGTGTAGAGTTTGTTTCCACGTTCATCTGCCGAAAGAGGAAAGTTTCTCTGTGCTCACATTAAATCAGAGTTCAAGACGTGTACGTTTGATTTGTGACATCACAACCAGTCTGGGGCCAACTGTCGTCCAGTATGCAACTGGAAACTTGAAGCCTCCAGTGCACAAACACTGAGAATGAACTTTTCAGTAATAGATTCCAAAATTTTCAATATGGGAGGAGGAGTAGATGCAAGTTTAAGCAGTTTTAATTTGATATTTGAGGGTTTTTTTTGGAAAAGTCATCTCAGACACAAACTATCTTTCAAAGCAGAGTATTTTATATGTCTTAAAACATGTCTGAAGGGGATTTTTAAGAGATTTGCAGAGGTTTCTTGACGTGACCAGCAGATGGCAGCGTTACAGCACAGACGCAGAGGACAAATAGTCTTTGGGATAAAGCTTAAGTTAGGAAGAGATGTAGATTTAGGGAAACATTGTGCTTCCTCGTCAATACTGAAGACCAACTTTTCAATATTAATTTTTCCCTCCTAAAAAGGTCAATAAAAGACATAAATTCATCCCAGTAAACACTGAATACACGACCGCTCCAGCTGCGTAGTGAAAGTACACGACACAAAAAAAAGAGCACCAGCAGAATCAATTAATCAATCAATTATTATTATTATTATTATTATTATTATTGATCCCACAGAGAACATCAAAAGATGAAGAAAAAAAAACATTTCTACATTCTGTTGGTTCATGTCGGTCGTACGTCCGTTTAGTCCTTTCGCTCGCTTGTCGACAGTCAGACATCCAATCAGGTTTCAGATCCTCAAACATCAGGAAGTTCACTGGGTTTCCTCCTTTAAAGCTTTTCTACAAAAATATGACGAGTGACAACCGACGTCGGCGTCAGATCTGATCACATCACCTGATCAATAAATCAACAAAAATACAATCAGAATATGTGTACATACATTTTTTTATATATAGATTTAGATCTCTCCCAGGAATAGAAGCACTAATATATACAGACTCAGGGCGGCTGTGGGCTTATTGGGTCCAATCAATCAATCAATCAATCAATCAGATGAATACCAGACGCTCTCAGACTGATGAGGAGGCAACGTTTCTGTCTCGTTACAAATATAAACACTTAAATCAGCTGCAGCGGCACAAAAAAACCTAAAATACACAGAGAAGTGTGTCTGAGAACAGAGCGAGACCAGCTGACCAGACACCGGACTGCATTTCCCAGCATGCAGCTGGACTCTCCTGGGCTGTAGCCAGGATTTGAGAAAAAACTGAGGTCATGAAAGACTCAAGACTCCCCCACCAGAACCCCCAAATACTGAACACACCTCTGACGAGCCTCCAACCAAACTGTAAAAGAAATGTGACATTTAATATTTACTTATGGAATATTTGTGAAATAAGTCATATTTTAAGATATTTAGTCTAAAAATATATCATTCTGCCTTTAAAAAAAAAAAAGCCCACCCACTGAATATGAGTGATTGTAGGATGTAAACTCTGAAGATGATTGAGAGGAAACACATCAGCAACAATTTTCACAATATATTGATTGTTGACGTCATTTTTTTTAAGCAAAAAAGCCAAAAATCTTGCTTCTCAAAATGTGATTTTATGAGTCTTCTACAACAGTGCACTGAATATCTTTGGGTTTTGAACAAGACATGTGAAGACGACACTTTGGGTTCTGGGAAATTATGATGGACACTGTTCACTACAGACCAAAATGATTAAACAAAACAATAATCAACAATAAAAAAAAAAAAACTTGATACTTGCATCTCTAGTAAACTTCTCCTCACGTCATTAAATCCTTCAAATTCCCCCAAAATATTAACAGGAAATGACCTCAGTGACGTCAGCGGTAGCTACGGCCCTGCATCCCAGCGCGCTTCGACAGCGACGCTCGGCAGGCAACTTTTAGAGGCAACACGTCTTTTTCAGCATCGACATAAAAACAGACAGCAGTCAAGTTTATGGTCAACAGCTGGTTGATATGACCTTTGACCCTTTCTTAGCATCAGAACTTTCTTGATACTGCTCTGCAGTACCGCTGGGGTTCATAGTTATGTTATCAAACCCTCGTCCGTCTGAATCTCTGCTCCGACCCACGTCTGCGTTTGGCTTATTAACAACTTTTGAAATAACACAAGTCAAAAAAATGACATTAAAGAAAAAAGTCAAGTTTCACCAGATGGATTTGATATTTACAATTAAAGACGACCTGAAAGTTTTGTGCATGAACCCTGATATTCAGACTGAACTGTCATTTCTAACCTGGTGTTAATGTTTTCTGTTTGGGAGAACTGAAGCTCTGGTATCTGTTGCTTTAGGAGCAGTTTACTTAATATTTGTCATGTCAATTAAAGACCAGTGTGCAAAATAGGGGGGTCTCAGGGGATCTTGGATCCCTTAATTAACACAGAACACCCTAAAAACTTAAGAATTGAGGTACCTGTTTCATATTAATCTATATTGTTACGTTTATTTTCATGTTGAAAGGTGACAAGCAGAGCAGAAAATGTTGCAGCTGATACATATCTGTGCTGCAGCTGTTGGCGTGGATATAATACTGGAAGGTCAAGTGTTACATGTCAGGTCTGTAATTGACTTAGAAATGAAGCAGTGCGCTGTGGTGGTGTGATGTGGGTTTGTGCATTTCTTAGCTTGTTTTAAAATATTTACATTTCTTATTTTTTAACAGCATATAGGACGGATAACTGTGTGATGTCGGTTAATTGGAACGTGTAGCTGCTGCAGGCGCACTGCGTGCAACCTTGCTGTTATTTTTCTGGTTCTGGCTCAGGAGATTACGTCCTCATGTCTAATCCTGTGTACAAAGCTTTGATTGGCCTGGTTGTTGTTGTTTTTTTCCTAAAAAGGGGGAAACAGTCATCAATTAGTTACAACACATTTTCAGAAATGTGGGCAGTGATTCAGAGGTCTGGAAGCAGGGATTGTATGTGTGCTCTCTGTTGATTAATAAAAGAACGATATTGGACTGGATGAAGGGGATTAATTAGATTTACATGATAACAAATCCAAATGTTTCAGCAACATGGATCCACAATAGAGCCAGCTATTGGAACCCGACCAAACTCTGTAGATAAATAAAAGATAAATAAACGCTGACTGAATGCACGCAGTACTCTGAAGGAGGCCGTTAGCAGGTAAATTAGCAGAATTGGAAGATTTCCAGTTAAGTGTGTTGATCGAAACACTCAAACAAAAGCAAAAATTCTAGCAGTGTCTTTATTAAACATATTAGATCCTGCGTCTATAGAAACAGAAAGACATCAAAGTTCTTTTAATGTGAACCTTTATAGTTCTGCTCCTCATAGCCCGCTATGTTATCAGCAAAAATGTGGTCCACAGTCGCCGATCTGCTTCTCCAACATCAATGTTGCCTCTAAAAGTTGCCAACAAATTATTCTGAATATTAACCAGCTGATTATTTACACCGCCCAAAAATAACATTTCTAATCCTTTTCCGCAAGTAGTGACCTTCAGCTGCACCATTTGGCATCCCAAAGGTGGAAACAGTTAAAAATTTGTCAGTTAAAATTTCTGTATGTGGGGAGAGGAAGTGAGCGACCTTTGAGGACGTGAAATTCAGCAAATCACAACCTCCTCGGCTGCTCCCAAAGCGTTTCTTTTTTTTTGTTTTGTTTTGTTCTAACATATTTACAATCTACAGATCCAGTCGATGTTTTGTTCCAGAGTCATGACCTTCAGGTTCTGTGTTTGACTCTTTGAGATGATCCGAGACCGAACCGAACACCGCCACTCGCCGTTCAGATACACCGTACCCGCTACTGACCCACAGCCAGCAAATGAAAACATCAACACGCCATGGTTCAACCATGTGACACAGTGGAGCTATTGAACTAGTTAATAAACCCCACCCCCACCCGCCTGGGAGTCTAGGCGAAAAAAGGCAAATCAAACACACCCAGAACTCAAGAGGATCTGAGACGCTAAGAGCTTCCTGTCTGGCTAATTAACAAGCCACATAACAATCGTCTGACCAGGAAGTGAGTACTAACTAAAACAATCAACAGTTCCATAGTTAAGACTGGGTCAAACAAAAACTTTTATCCACATTCATAATGCAAACACTAACCAAACAAAAAAAAAAAGGCAAAAGATGGTCGCTGCAGCAACAGGAAATGACAACAAAATCAACAGAGAAAAAAACAGAGATCTAAACGACAGAACTTAAAATAAAACAAGACACACGTAGAGTTCCAGCGATTAATCAGCGTGTTCGTCAAGTCCGCCATCTGTACTGAACAGGAAGTCTACGTGTTTGATTTCGCTTTGTGCCGACACGCTCTGTCGCCACTTTTAGGTGCACGAAACCATTTAAACATAACAGTTAACCAGCAGGGAAGCAAAACAATCGTTCAGCTTCATTTGTGATTGGCCGGAGGGGGCAGCTGAGGGGCGGAGCGATCGTTGGTCAGGGTCCTTTTGAGTTTTACCCCTCTGATGAGGTTCAGCATGTTTCCTCCTCCGTCCTGGGTCAGCTGCTCCGGGTTCTGGTCCTGGATGGAGGGCGGAGGAGCCTGGGGCTGGTAGTGAGCGCTGTGGCCCAGACCGGAGGGCTCTCCCTGGGCGGCGGAGGCCTGATGCTGCTGCTGCTGCTGCTGGAGGAACAGCTTCTGCTTCTGCAGGTGGTCTTGCTGCTGATACAGATCCTGTTGATGCTGCAGCTGCTGCGGTTGCTGAAGCGGTAACTGTTGATATTGAAACTGTTGCTGCTGCTGATGAAACTGTTGCTGCTGCTGCTGATGATGAAACTGTTGCTGCTGATATTGCTGCTGCTGCTGGATCTGAAGTTGCTGGTTGTGCTGCTGCAGTTGACCGCTTTGCTGCTGATGATTTAACTGTTGGTTGATCTGTTGCTGTTGTTGCTGTTGTTGCTGTAGGTACTGTCTCTGTTGATGCTGTTTGGCGTTGCTGCCCTCCGGCGGCAGGGAGGGTACGGTGGGTACAGGCACCGGGATGGGCATCTGACCCGGGACCAGCTGGTAGTACGGGGAGGAAGAAGAAGAGGAGGAAGGAGGCAGAGCGCTGAGGCTCTGCGTGGAGGTGCAGAGTTTACTGTGGCCTAAACCTCCCGCTCCTCCAGCAGAGGGCACTGTGAAAACATTCTCATCGCTGCCGCCGTTTCCCGCGATGGCTTTGAGGGGGATCTGCGGGGTGCAGATGGGGATGGGGACCCCCCCGCTGATCGTACCCCTGCGATACGCCGGCTTGGACGACGGTTTGCGTCTGATGGTTGCCGTGTGAGACTGCAGCTGGCGTACGGATCCGCCGATCAGCTCCGGCTCCGCCAACAGGCTGACGGTGGAGGCGGGGCGCTGGGACTGAGCAAACTTCCTGTACTGGAAACTGAGATCGGAGTTCCTCGGGATGGTCGAGGACTTGTCGAAGTCTGATTGGCTGTTGCCGTGGGAGAGGTGATGTAAAGAGATGGAGTCGGCGTCTCCGTGGAGAGAGATGGACTCGTAGTCAACTGGAGAGAGAGAGAGAGAGAGAGAGAGAGAGAGAGAGAGAGAGAGACTATTAGTTGTTGCTCTGCAGTCGGCTGCACTTTTATTTTCTTTCTGGATTATCTCCATGACATTTGATAAAATGTTTTTATCTCCTCATCTGACACACAGATGACAGAACAGCAGGAACATATAATCACATCAGTGACTCACTGGTCCTGTGTGTTTGTGTATGAATGAAAAATTAAGGGATGCATCATGGTGGAAACTCTTCTCCTCCAATAAAAAAACAGGCAACACAGCAACCCAATTACTTTTAATTCACACGCAAAACCAAGCATCCTGTTCTCAATAATGAATTTAAAACCAAAGCACGTCACTTACACATGGTAATGACGTAAAACTTTATATGAGGTTTAAACACAGACACATAGGATGAGGAAGTAAATCATGGAGAACACACACGATGTACTGTAGGGTTTGTCTCTAACTGTGTATTTTGGTTCCAAAAACTTTCATCTGGAGGAAAAAGTCTGTTAAAGTCTGTTTGTCTCCTAAAGGAAGCATCATTATTTACAGACTCTTCATGTTGACAGAAATACAAGTCAGCAGCCAACAAAACAGCTCAGCTGACAAAAGGATGATTCATATAGTTAAAGAGGTGAAGTTAGTTTTAGTGCCAAAACAACTGATTAGCCAATTAGCAAATTATCACTTGAGAGTATATTTCCAAAACAAAATTTTACATAAAAATTAACAGATTTGTAACAATATATTACACATTCCAGGACTGAAAAAGGAGTGGGAAGAAGAAAAATCTCAAAGTAATAACAGAAATAGTATCATAGATGGTCCGCTTGACATTAATAATCTTTCAAGTCATCTAAGAAGCAAAACTGTAAAACATTTGTTGGTTCCAGCTTCTCAAATATAAAAAATTTGCTGCTTTTCTGTTTTGTATCATTGTAATTTAAAACTCTGAGTAATAACCAATCAGAAGACGTCATCTTGGACTCTGAGAAGTTGCAACAGGCATTTTCATAATTTTCTGACATTTTATAGATCAATAATTAACCAATCAAAAGGTAATTGACAGATTCATCTATGAAATAAATGACAGTTTTATCTCCTCAGGTCTTCAGCATCCAAAAGAGGCCACTCTGATTTAAATTACTGCAACTAACCATTATTTTAATTATTGATTCATCTGTTGATTATTTTCTCAATTAATTGATTACTCCTCTTGTCTATGAAATGTCCTGAACAGTTTATAAACCCAGTTTACTATCATAGATGATTAAATAAACCAGAAAATATTCACATTTAAGAAACTGGAACAAGAGAGTTTTAGTATTTTTGTCTTAAAAAGATCATTTAATTGATTGATCATCAAAATAGTTGGCATTATTTTTATCGATCGACTAATCAATCAACAAATGTTGCAGCTCTAATTTAAACTATTTTTGTGTTTTGTTTAATCATAGTTTGTACTTTGAAATCTTTTTTTTTTTTACTGTCATTGACAAACACACTAAACATTCAGGTAGCAGGCTTCTCATTGTTGTCAAATGTCAGATTACAAATAAACAAAACATTGCCTGCAGCAGATTATATCAGCTGTAGTAACGAATGTCAATTTACACAACAAGCAAAATGAAAGTTGACTGTTATCTGGTTAACGTCCTGCCTGCATACTGGTGTGTTATTTCATCTTATGCTGCTTCATTTTCAGGTTGCAGCTAAAGGTTGTGTTTTATTCAATTATGAATATTCTCAATTACTAATTAGAGTGAACTGATACTCAGCTGAACCTAAACACATTTGATAAATGGATGCTGATTTGATAACATGCAATCGAACCTGAATATTAGCTGGGAGACGAGCAGGCGAGCAGGCAGACAGACAGACAGACAGGCAGACAGGCAGACAGGCAGACAGACAGACAGACAGACAGACAGGCAGACAGGCAGACAGACAGACAGGCAGACAGGCAGACAGACAGACAGAGACCTACCATAGAGGGGAGGATCTCTCTTTACAGCTGGAAGAGAAGGAAGGAAGTTTAACCAAGAAAACACAAAACTATTGAGACCCAGAGAGGAACTAGTACACCAGCAACAGAAGAAATACAGAGAAACTAGTAAATAACTGAGATGACAGACAACAAGTCAACACAAACATACAGCTGAGAAGGTCGGAAAGACAGTCAACCAACCAGCCGAGAGACAAACCGTTGCCCCATCGGTTTATATTTGAATCACAGATTGTTCCTTTAATGCTTCAGAGGGTGCAAAATCAGTAACCTCTCTTATTGTTTTATAACTGGATGCAGCAGGAAAAGCACATGGTCAGTCATCAGTTTAAAGACTATTTGTGGGTCAAAACTTGTAAAAACATAACACAAGAGGCCTCGTGGAAGAACCACTCGCACAAACAGATTTGTTCTTAAGAGGCATGTACGAGTGATTTCAGAAAATTTGGTGTATTCATCAATTTTCTCTCAGATGCAAACGAAATTTATGAGTTGTCCAGACCTGTCGTACGAGTCCTGAACAGACTTAGACTCATAATGTGTTAATCTGAATGACTTTGGAGTTTAAATACGATACCGAAATAAACTAAGTAATGCACAATTAATATTTTGGTTCACTATATTGTCATTATCAAGGTTTCTTAGTTGAGTCTTATTCACGGTGCTTTATGGTCGTGTCTCTCTACTCACTGTGTGTGTGTATGGTGTCCTCGGAGCAGGACGGGGTGGTGGTCTGGGTGCTGTAGCCGCTGGAACAGTGCAGAGAGTCCCTGCTGCTCCTCGGGGCGTCCGAATTCAACACACCCAACGTCAACGCCAACTGATCACGGGCCGAGCAAGACTGAGAGAGAGAGAGTGAGAGACGTTATAGGTTATAAAGTTTACTGTATTAAAGTTTCATTTACTGTTTTCCAAATAATATGCTAGATGTTCATATAGATATATGGAGAGAAAAGGAGAGGAAACAAAAAGAGGATTCAACTAGATCTAAATTGTTCGAGTTATTACAAAGTTTTTAATAACTTTTGTTCAGCACAGTGTGATAAGTCATGTATTAAAGTTTGAAGCCGATACCATTAACGCCCTAGGAGGAGACAGCGTTTATTCAAGGTCCAAAATTGGCACAAAGTCGTACTTTGATGAGCACACTGCGGACTTCCTGTTGGATTTAGGTCAGGGGTGTCAGTGTATGATTTGTAGGTCTTGATGAGACTAATAACTGAGTTTTGGTTCGACCTCTACGACATTCCTATAGGCCGTGGCGGCTGTTTCAGATACATAGGTGGCGCTCTCAAGCACATTTTGGCACTTTGGGGGTTAATCTGATGTGCGTGCCAAATTTGGTGAGTTTTTGAGCATGTTTAGGGGGTCAAATTTAGGGTTTAAGTGGCGTAATAATAAAGAAAGAATAATAAGAAAGAAACAAACAAATTAAATACAATAGAGTCTTCGCCCTTATGGCTCAGGCCCTAATAAGAGGAAACGAGACAAGAGGAGAGGAGAGGAAGCGTTCTCCTCTGGTCTCCTGCTGCCCTCTGGTGGCTGCTGCAGATTTCTGATCAGCTGTATGAACTCAGTCTTCAGATGTGTTTGGTGAACTTTGAAACCTTTTTCACTTCAGTAAGTCCGAAATAGATTTTTCTAGTTTTACACATAAGCACGGAGAGAAAAGCTCAAGCAGAACCCTGAGATACTTTTATTTGCTTTTTAAATTTCTTAATGTTTAGTTAATCACAGTAATGCTGCCACTGTGTGTGTGTGTGTGTGTGTGTGTGTGTGTATTTGTTACCTTCCCAGATGCAGACATGGCGCGGGCTCTCTCTCCATGGTGTGTGTAGACATTGTGTGGGGGGGCCAACAGCCCGTTTTCCGCTCCTCCGCTCATCCCAGAAGCGAGCTGATTGGTGGAGCCAACCGCATCCTGTCATAAATAAACCGAGTCGGAGTCAATTAATCCGCACATCGTGTGAGTTAAACGACAATATCATTAATACACAAAGAGCAATCCCATTGAGCCATCATAGAAGTCTCTCATCACACATCAATTATAAAGATTATTCTTCTGTTTGCAGGTACAAACAGGATGTCAGCACATTATTAGATAAAAGCCTCTAACACACATCTATTTCCCTGTCAGCAGAAATAATAAGTTTAATGAAAAAGTTATTTTTGCAAATGATTTTTCTTGAGAAACCTGCGGAGGTCGCTGTACTGACTGACTCCTACAACGCCTGCTGGCCTGTCGTCATCAACACATTCAGCTTGTACTCTGTGGTCTTTAAAGCTTATCTAAGTAATTCAGTTGAAGTGAAAATGTTCTTCATCAGGTAAAAAAAAAAGGCTCTGTTAGCTTGGTTAACCTTGGCTCTTAGTTTCCAAGCTAACCAGCTGTTTCATAGAAACAGATGTGTCTGTCGTAGGAGCCGTTTTCCTCACGGTGACGACTGCTGAAGACAGATAACCGACTGTAACCGAAGAGTTTGGATCCAAAGTTCAAATGCTTTTAAAGGCTTCAGCTGGCGTTACTGTAGACCAAAACTAACAATGTGAACAATGCATCAGTCCGTCTTTCAAGGCTTTTTAACTTCCCTACCCCGTCTGTCTCAGCCTGAAGCACATCGGTTCCTTCTGAAGATGCAAATCTTTAAAAAAGGTCCATTGATTTCCTAAAACAGCTGGTTCACTGAAGTGTTTTATAACTTTTTTGGACAACAATTGAGCTGAATAACATAAATCAGGCTTTGGATACACTAACAACAGTTGGATCGATTCATTGTTGGTTTTGGTTTTTTCATGAAAGTTGTCGACAAGAAGAAAAACATAAAATGTCAGCAGAGTTGTCTTTTAAAATCCTGGACTGACATCACATTAATTCAATGTTGGTTATAAATGATCATCTTGCTTATTAAACTTTGGAAATAAACTCTTCAATTTAAAAAAAAAAACAACACACAAACCTGATGTATTTCCATCATCACTTAACAGGCAAAGAAAACTCACAGGACCACTGACGAGACACCACTGACAGTAATATTAACACCATTATAAAAGGGGCATTACACCAAATTTTCCATAACAGAGAAGGTGTCTTGGTAACAGAAGAGAGATATTTGACGAGGTATCTGACAGTGGGACGAAGGCTGGTTGAGGTTTGCAGGGTGGGACGAGATGATCACATAATGAAAACATGCTGATAACTGTACACTGAACGTTTTTAGAGCTGAGACGATTAGTCTATTGATCAAGTGACAGAAAGCTAATCAGTAACGGTTTTGATCACTGATTTATGATTTAAGTCATTGAATTCTTTTGGTTCTGGCTTCTCATGTGTGGGTTTGCTGCTTTTCTTTGTTTTATATTGTAAACTGAATGTCTTTTAGACTGTTGGTCAGACAAAACTAGCACATTTAAGATTAATGTTGATGGGCATTTTTTACTAGTTTCTGACACGAATAATCAAGAGAGTAAAGAACTGAAAGTGCTGAGTATTACACTGTGATTTTTAAATATTTATTTAAGTGGAAATTGACAGGAAATGGCTGACTGAATTGCTTCAGCTACTACTTTACTTCACTGATGCATCAACCATCAAAATAAATAAAAATCAACCATTAATTATCTCCTAAAGTCTAAAGTGTCACTTGGAGTCTAAAAACAAAAGCAGCTGTGAGTATTCACAAAAAAATTAAGTCACAAACATACTGACAGCAAAAAACACATCAAAGAGTCAAAGACACACAGCAAAGGATACATGAGACGGATCAGCAGACACTGACACGCCAAAAAAATTAGACCATAAATACACAAAACGTAAACACTGTACATCTGAACACATACAAACATCCAGTTTTATGGCATGGGATCAAAAATTAGGTTTAAAATGACAACAGAGGGTTTAAATTCAGAGTTTACGGGATGAGACATGAGGTTTAACCGAAGACATTTGAAGCGGATGAAAATCGGAGAAATAAAAAGGGTATAAAAAGAAGTGCGATGCGTGAACTGATGGAGGACACGAGGAATAAAGACGGTAAAACAACGGGAGATGATATGAGTCCAGTTAATACCGATGGGAGACAACAAACGGTTACAACACGGTCAAACACAGGAAGCCACTCAGGTTGGGGAGGAATGTAAATAGTTGTAGTTTTTTCTCACGGTGCTCATATCCCTGCGGCTAACACGGCGGCCGAGCGCGGGGTGGTGGCCATGGCCGGCAGCGTAACCGTAGCGACCACGGCTGCCCTGACGACCGAGGCGAGACGGGGAGTTCCCTTCGCTGAGGGACCGCCCGCTTTCGTCACAGCCAATCAGCAGATAGGGGGAGGAGCAGCGCTACACACAGGAGAGGGTTAGAGCGGTGTGTTTCTATTTTATACGTCTTTCAAAAGCTCTTAGTTTCATACTTAAATAATATAGTGTGATTCAGGGAGTGTGTTATTAGAGTGAAATTTACCATTAAGATGTTTTAAAAATGAGAATTTAAAGTTTAAAAGCATATATTTGTTGAGTGGGACTGAAATTAGATGATATTAAAGTACCAGTAATGTCCAGTACATGGCTAAAAGTATGCAGACACCCTATTTACACCCACATGTTACAGATGCAAAGCTCAATCAATCTGCTGCTCTAACAGCCTCCACTCTTCTAGTTTTAGGGCTCTTCACCAGATTTTGGAACCTGGTTGCAGGGATTTGCTCCCATTCAGCCACTAGAGGTCATTAGTGAGGTCCGGCTAACAGTCGGAGCTCCAGTTCATCCCAAAGATGTTGGACTGGGGTTGAGGTCAGGGCTCTGTGCAGGCCAGTTCACACTGAACTGAGAAAACAAACGGCTTTGTGCACGGGGGCGTTATCTTGTTGAAACAGGAGACTGTTGCCACAAGGTTGGAAACACTTTATTGTCTAAAATATTATTGTTTGCTGCAGCTTTAAGATGTCAAACAGCCTCAGACCAAAAGGACACAAGAGTGTGTGAAGAGGGGTGACTGTGTACTTTTGGCCACATACTGCATATCAAATGTATGCTTACTTTTAAATCAATAAATAAACATATAATATACTTTTATGAAACAAATAAAGTATCATCAGAGACGTTAAGAGTGATCTAAAGGAATTCTGCTATTTTTGAGGACAAAACATTTTGAGATACTGGATTTTTTTTTTTTCTTTTTTGAATAAAATGTTTTCTAAGTTCATATTCTGTTCAGACATATCAAAAAACCAGGCTCTATATGTAGGATATGTGTGAGTGTGTGTTACCTGGATGTGAACTCCATCCACAGCACAGCTGATAGAGTCCAAGGAGGGAACGTGTCTCACTGATCCAGACTGGTAGTTACTAGAAAAAACACATTAACACTACAGTTAAGGATCGGTAGCACTAACACAGAGGTGGTTTGCTTAACCAGTGGAAACGCAGCAGCAGAGTTATGAGTTATGTGTGTTACCTGCTGATGCTGCTCTTCCTGGACAGAGTGTTACTGGGAGAGGCTGGAGGCGTCTGATAGGTGTAGCTGAAATCAGAACCTTTCAGGTCCAAAATCACCTGAGAAACAAAAAAATTACACACAAACAAATGACAAATCAGGTGACTTTGTGTTTCTGTGTGCACTGTTCTGAGGATAAAGCTGGTGTTATTCTACATTTTTCTTATTATTAGCAAATCCCATGACAGAAGCAGTCATGTGTTTAGTCCGTCTGTCACTACTTTCTGACTTCCCTACCCGGTCTGCGCCACACAGCCCCGAGCCTGTCGGTTCCTACTGAAGATGTAAGTCTTTATAAATGGGTCACACATAGTTTCATTTTTTAAAAAGGCTCATAATATCCTAGAACAGCTGGGCAGCTGTCGTGTTTAGAGAACATTACTCAAACAGGAGGAAACGGTGCATTTATTACGGACTGTTTTCAGTGGATTAATCCACATTTGGTGCTCTTAAGACTATTTCTGGCAGCAGGACTGTGTGTGTGGGATTAAGTTTAACTATAATGCGTGTGTTCGTGGTAATAAAGGAACATGTCACCTAGTGAAAATGGGTGACATTGATTGATTGTTTTCAATAGTTTTTGGGCAGGTCTACGGTACAGAGGAATAAGATTTGCTTTAGATACACACACAATATTTGTTTGTTGTATTCATTGTTGGTTTTGGTCTGCATATGGGTTTTTAATGACAATAAGAAAAATATAAAATACCCCTAGACTTGCTCTCGCTATTTTACCAGTAATGGAGCTAAAAATGCAACATGTGGCCTGAGGGTGGCACTAGGGGAACATAAGAAGTCACTAAAAACATCAGATGGAGGAAGAGGAGGGTACCTGCTCGCTGGCTGGTGGGAGTTTATTGGGCTCAGCTGTCAGGTTGGTCAGATCTTCCAGAATGGTCTGCAGGTGGGTCACTTCACCCAGCATGTTGATCTCATGGTCCTAGAAACACACATTAATGATTAGTGTGACTATTTTAGTTTAATAAGCTTCTAAATCTGCCAGTCTTGTACTGGTGAAATTGAACCAGTCATCACACACACACACACACACACACACACAGAGGCAGCACTGACCAGTACAGGCTTCAGCATGGTGACGAAGCTGCAGTAGCGCGCTCTTTCCTCTATCAGCGCTCTGCAAACCGCTCGCTTCTCTGTCTCTTCCAGGACGGCGTAACGCACGTTGACATCCTGCAGCGCGCTGTCCAGTTGGCCCCGCGCCTCGTCTTTCCCTACAGAAACACATAAAGGAGGAGCTGATGTGAGGGAACACACGGGGAGGAAACAACATCAGGCTGAAGGGATGACAGACTCATTTACTGTCACTGAAAAACTATCAAGACATGCTGCCTGTAAGTATTACTCTTCTCAGACTAGTAGAGAAGATAAATCACAGTCAGACAACAGGCACAGAATGGACACACACTATAAAAATGAAATCAAATGAAGCCCTTATATTTATCTTTATATTAACTTCCTGACAGAGAAAACAGATCATCATCAGTATCATTCATCACATGAGCAGATTACACAGACTCAGGCTGTGATACCCAGATTTTACCAGCAGGGGTCAGCACAACACTACACAGCTCAAGTACTAGCAGTGAGGGAAGACCAGACCCCCCCCCTACACACACACACACACACAGACACAGACACACACACACACTTCCAGGCGCCATGACTACATTTCCTCATTTTCCTAGATTCATTTGTCAGATATGGATGTGTCGTTGTTGTCTATTTACGCTGCTAAAAAAGAAGAGATGCTTAAGGAAGGTGGACTGCTGATTCATCTTAAGCAGCCCCAACCCCCCACCCAGCACACACACACACACACACACACACACACACACACAGTGCTGAGTGTCAGCTGTTTCTCACACAAGTGCTGCCTGACCTTGTCCTCCTCTGTCTGAGCGTGAACACCAGTTTGTTTAAATGTGTGATTATAAAATGTGGAAAAACAGTCTGACAAGGCAGGATTTACTGGATCGTACTGATTTATTAATTTAGTGATACATCGCTTGCATAATCGTGATAATGACGTGCCAATAAAGCATGTGAGAAAGAAAATGAGAGAAATAGTGATACTGTAGAGAGGGAAAGACTTTAAATCTGAGACACTCTCTCTCTCTCTAATGTGATTTACTACATTGTTTACTGGACTCCACCACAGCATGTGAACCGGACCAGCTTCATCGCATGATTCTGTCCTCAAACCAGCACATGAAAAACCCCTGAAACCCAGTTCACCACTGAAAAAGCCTCCAGTCTTTCTTAGACAGAAACTATGTTTTTTCAAAGCCGACCAGAGGACTGTTCTGGATGGAAGACATTTTGTGGTTCTTTCATCACAAGCTTAACGCGACGCTCATTACTCAGGTCGGTTACCAACATTAATAGAGCAGTTACGTTTTCAGCATTTGGACCAAAAAAACCCTTGTAACCAGAAGGTTGTGGGTTCAATCTTCAGACCAGCAGGATAAATCTAAAGAGAAACGCTGAGGCGCCGTCGAGCGAGACCCCCGAACCCACGGCTGCTCCGGCGGAGCTGCTCGGTGACGAACTGATCAGACTGTGGTTGTACTGAGCAGCTTCTAGGTGTGAATGTGTGTTCTGATAATAAGAGCATTGATCTCTGTGATACTTCAGAGGCTAAAAATAAAAAACAAAAACATCACGCTGAACTGTGACAGCATGTAGCTGATATTTCTTCTTTAATTCAGAAATGGACCGTTCTGACACAAAGATAATAACAATAATTCAATATTTTCAGGACTTTCTTGAGAATCTGACTGACTTATTGAAGCGAAAAACCCTCAGAAACAACATTTAGACTAAAGTTACTAGTGACAATACGAGTAAAGCACCAAGTTTTATCAATTTACCACACATATAAGACAAACTGAAATATATTTCAATAATATATATCACAAAAAAAGCTATGTAAACTCAATGCAAACTGTTCTACTACAAGGTTCAGTGCATATTAATAATAATGCTAAAATTATAGGGCATCGGAAGTGTTGATACAATATTATCACGCAAGATGTCTCCGTACTACCCCTCTCAGATTCTCTGAGAACACTAAACCTCCTTCTTCTAGTGCAACAAATTATAAAACACATCATATGTGTCTGTAAGCAAACAGGAAGTCAACTAATCCTGTGACATTTCATCAAAACTAAACAATTTGAATACCAGCACAAAATAAATCAGCTCTAGTATTTGCAGCTGGGAGACTCTGACAGAGCTGAGAGTGTTGATCCGGTCTGAGCGAGGTGGTCAGACCTGCAGACCGGCCGGCTGCGGAAATGGACACAACCACTGAATGTAAAAGTAAATCCAGACGTGGCGGAGTTTAAGAAGAACTCACAGAGCTGCAGCCACCGTCACAGTTGTGTTGAATGCACTGCTGTTTAGCTGGTGACCTTCCAGAGTTCCCACTGATCATAACCATCTAATACCTCACACCTTAGATCCTGATCTCCGGGCTTATATGTTCACCAGATTTCAGTCAAATTGTTCCTGAGATATTTTTATTGCAAACATGGTAAAAACAGAACTTCTTTCTAACTTCAAATGTGAGAAAAAGGCATAAAAAACACACACACAGAGACAGTAAATCCCGTGGAAAACAGTGAAAAAGCAGTTTCCACAGCCAAAAACACAGTGCGGACTTTGTGTCAGAAAGCTAAACACAGCCTGTTCACTCAGGTGTGTGTGTGTGTGTGTGTGTGTGTGTGTGTGAGAGCAGGGAGAGGACAGCAGGATCGTTTCCACGTTGTTAACAGAGGCTCAGTGTCGGCGTGCTGTTGGGTCCGCCTGACGTCTGGCCTCTGTGGAAACACGCAGACAGGCTGCGTGTTGTCAGACTGTGTTTCTACAAGGGTCTGGGCTCGCCACCCACAAAAACACAAAGACGTGAACTCAGAGGCTCCGTCCTGCACAGAGTCGACTCCTTCGCTTCATTAAAAAGGTGAACCACAGTTCAGATAGAGCTAATTCTCACCAGCTGGGAAATGTACTGTTGATAACACCACTTGTTTGTTTCCAAACAGGATCTACAGCTTTATGAGTCATTATATTTATTAGTTATCATGTTTGTCAGTCTCTGACTTGTAGAAACCGATCATGCGGTGATTATTTTATGTTTCACAAGGCTCGGATGTATGTGACTTGACGGTTAATAACACGGAAGTGACTGAGAAGCAAACAAACATGATGCCTCATGTCAGCCAAAATCTAAGTAACTTAATCCTGATTAAATTCTGGAGAAGTCAGAGACACATAACACAACGAGTTGTTACGGGAGGAATCTTTTTCCCACCGTCGTCGCTGTGACTCTGGACTACATTTCCCAGAGATCAGCTATCAGTCAGACAGCGTGGGCAGGACTGTGACATCTTCTGTATTGTATTTTCTGTTGATTTAGTTTGAGTTTCTTCCAAAAGAACATTTTTTTTTGTTTGTTCATCCGACCCTGGTGGCTCACTGCTCGTGCCAATTACACTCTCAATTTGTTTATACAGTATGTCTTGCGATATTCCAGATTTTTTTCAAATCCCATAACAAGACCAAAACCAACAATGAACTGATCCAATCTCTCTATTCAAAGCCTGATATGTCTTAGTCTTCTGTGCCGTAGAGCTCCATTTTTGGCTGACGTGTTCCTTTATTACCATGACGAGCTGCAACAATCAGTCGATTAATCGATTAAGTTGCCAACTATCAAATTCACTGCCAACTCTTTTGATAATAGATTAATTGTTTGGAGTCATTTTGTCCAAATTCTCTGATTGCAGCCTCACAAATGTGAATATTTTCTAGTTTCTTTAGTCTTCTATGATAACAATCTGAATTATCTTTGGGTTGTAAACAAAAGAAGACATTCCAGGACATCACCTTAGGCTTTGGGAAACAGTGATCAATGTTTATCACCATTTTCTGGCTTTTTATAAACCAAACAACCGATTTATTAATCAAGAAAATAATCAAAAACACAGCCACTTTATTTTAATTTGACTCAGTCTCACACACATCATCCTGCTGCTGAATATAATCACTAGAGCATCAAATGTGTATCCCTCCACAGTTAAAAATAGTCCCCAACAAATGCAGCATTTATTCCTAGTTTTAGTAGCGTCTGTAAAAACTACAGTGAGCAGCTGTTTAATGAAATAAAGGAGCCTTTATGTGACAGAAAAGTGTCAAAAAAGTCAGAAAGTGATGAGAAACAGATTAAAATGTTGTGTGTTTTGGTTTTTTATACAGAATATTGCCAGACTTATTCTTTAAAAAGCATCAGATGCTGAACTTGTAGACAACAATTGTTTATAACTGCAAATTAAAAAAAAACAAAAACAAAATATACAAAACATATGCTGACAGAGGGAAAAGGAACGAACACGTTTATTGATTGAGTCATTTAAAAACATCACAAAGCAACTACAAACGGACTCGAAGCATAAAGAGTGAAACCCCTGAGTTATAACCTTTAAATACGTCAGAGCCTCATTAGTTGCACCTTCTTTAGCCGTAAACCAGTCTGTTTGCATTCCTCAGTCACTCAGGTACAGCTAGCCTCAGGCTGGGTTAAATGAGGAATCACCAACAATGACAGGACACTGCTGCTGAACAGTGTCTTCTCTGGAGACCGAGCACGTGTCGGTCGCTCGGTATTTCTGTCTAAATCACTTACAGATTCTTTAGATGGTTTTTTTCAGCATGAGATCTCAGAGGGAATTTAACCCTCACCTGGTTTATGCTGTGTTCATACACACGACTACAGGGGTTGGACCGAGTTATCTGATCTGGTCCAGTGTAATGTGTTGCATAAAGATTTAACGCAGTTTATGGATTATTCTTAAATTAATCAAGGCATATATATTACCTTCAGCTGTCTGAAGCTGTTCAAACTGCACATTTTCAACATATTTATTGTAACAGTAATTAACTACACTGTTAAAAATGACTGTTCACCTGGGTTTTAGTCAGTGATGATTTAAATATTGTTTAATAGGTCACTGACAGGAATACAAATCTGCAAGATAATACACTTTGGATGTTTGACTACATTTAAAGTACTGAATACTAGCTCAAGGTATTTTTTGCCAGCTGTTTACACCTTACAATAGTAAATTTGATATTAAAGTCTGACTTCAAAACCCCCCCGATTATCCCCACGTCTTGTACCAAAATTTTGAACTCAATCTGAAAAAAACTCAAATCCAATGTCTATAAATTGATTTTAAAGAAATAGAGACCAAAGGATAATTAGACCCAATCCAAAATGCAGACAGCTCAATCAGAGAAAACACCAACATGTGTCTTGGATAGTAAGAGCTAAATTGACCCGTTAAGACCCCTAATTACATGCCCCCACTCTAATTCTCTCTGTACATTTTGTAAATAACTTACTCCTGCATGTTTGTTAACTGTAAGCAGTTTGTAAAGGTCTTTTAGTGACAAATAACTACAGCAATAATAATATTCATTGTGATTTCTGCTGATGTCTGCAACATATTCTTTTAATCGCAGTGACTCATCTTCCCAGAAGGCAGAGCTCTCACTTCAATGTAAAGCAGCTTATTCATCCAACAGTCTACACCATCTGTGTCAAGCGCTGATGATGTCATCAATGTCAGACAAGGAGTTGAGTCCAGGTGTTAGAGGGGTTTTCTCTTGAGCGTTCTGGGGGGCAGGTCTAGACATGAAGCGGCTGTATGCAAAAAAATCAGCCTTGAGATTCAAATGATTTTACCTCCTTTAACCTCCATCGTCCTCGCTTTCTTCACATCGCTCCTCCTTTAACTTTTCTTTCTCTCCTTTTTCCCTCCTCCTGCTTAACAATACTCTTCTTTAGCTTCCCTTCTTCCAGCAAACTCTCTTCTTCTTACTTTCAACTTTTCTTCTCGTCTTCCTTTGACGTCACGATCCTGTTCCTCTTTTCCAACCATCTCCCTCGACGTCTTTTAACTCTTCCAACATTTCTCCCTCCAACGAGAGCCATATGACATCATCTTTCCTCCTCCTTCTCCTCCTCCTCGTATATTCTATCATCCCCTTCGTTCTTTAATGCAACCACTTGAGAAAGAGATAATTGCATCATCCATCTGTCCCTCCTTTCATCTTTAACCTCCTCATCTTTTTCCCGGAGAAGTAATTCCCTTTTTTTTTTTTTGTCTTTATCATCATGTATATTTCCTTTTCTCTTTCTTCCCTATACAGACCTCCATCCGTCACCCCTCCTCTTCCTCACTCTATCTTTCTAACCACAGTAACCACTGTGGAGCCGTGGCGAGTATGACTTCAACCCCTCCCTCCCCTCCATCCCTCTCCTCTTCTCCTCCTCTTCTGTATACAACCACATGGCCAGCAGCCATCTTTTGTCTTTTTTTTTTTTATCTCATCGTTCTCTTTGTTTACTTGTCATCTACCCTCTTGGGGTCCTGCACAGGCCTAAAACTAGGATCCCGATCCTGCAACTCTCAGACCAAACCGGGTTGCGGCTGTGGTTCAAGACGTAATCAAAAACTACTCGCACGGTTGGCGGTTCGATCCCCTCTTGTCTATATGTTGAAGTGTTCTTCACTATGTCTTTGAAGGAGGAGTAACAACAAAAAGTTGGGTTCTGCTCTCATATTTTGCAGCAAAATTTAACACCAGAACTGAACTTGGGTCTCAAATTCTGATATGCATGGATGTTGATGCATTTTTAAACCTGTGAATGGGGTGTGTTCAAGCGCAAACGGGAAGTGAAGAAGCTCTTTAATAATTCACGTCTGGCCTGAGTCTGAAGCTTCATGCAGTCCCTCCAGACTGCAATAATTAACGCAAATTTGTGAGATATAATTGCTGAGAACTTGCAATTTTGTTGAATTACCACAACTAATGTGTATAATATTTCTTTATTATACCCGCTATGTGTAGAATTTGTAGGTGATTATCACATCTTTCAAGTTTCTTTACAAAAATGAAACAATCCCTGTGAAGTCTGGGGGCAGCTCATGTCGTGCTTTACATGTCTCTTCATCTCATTGGTTGCTTTTAAATCTATTTGAACAAATAAGTGTTGGTCCTCGTTCAAACTAGAATTATATTTGAAAACATGGCAGCCATAGTGTGTGTGTTGGCTAACCAGTAGCACCTTGACGCCCCTCCCATCATCTCTCTCTCTTTCTCTCAGCAGTTGGAGATTCGCTATCTGAAGTGGTTACACACCACATAATGACAGAGAATACACACACACACACACACACACACACGTTTGCCTTGGTCACTTTTGGGTACATTACACAGATTTACATTAATTTCCTGGAGACTTACCCTAACCATAACCATAACCACTACTTGTCTAAACCTAACCCTTACCCTAACCTTAACCACTGACTCAAAAATGAGCATTTTACCAACTGGGACACAGCTTTTGTCCCCAATCGGACAAGCTGTCCCCAATTAAATGGTCTTTAGTCTGAAATCTGTCCCCAAAAGTAGCCTTTAACACACAAACACACACACACACACAGAATCATACGTGATGATCAGTGATGGATAAGTTTACTGTTATTATGAAGTTTTTCTTCTCATTCAAACATACTTTATTATCCTACACACTATGTTTATACTACAAAACTTTTTTTTAACAAAAAGGAGAAGTGAACTGAAGTGAACTGAGAAAAGAGCAACAGATGGTAAGAGACTGTGAGCCAAAAATAAAATCATTCAAATTCAAAACTGAGCTTGTGAGGAGTTTCAGGATTTAAATGCAGCAACAAAAAAAATAAAAAAAATAAAAAGGCGAGCCAGAAAACATCTGTTAAAAATAGAGCTAAATACTTCTGTGTTGGTGTAAATGTGATATAATAACATTAGTGTCTGTTTAAATGCAGCGCTATTTGCAAACCGGGGGAACGTACTGTAAAGCTGCAGAGCGAATAAATAAAACTAAACTTAAATAGTCAAAGGCTGAAAATAAGCGGACTTTTGTTAAGAGTAGTGTTCTTTTACCGGCAGCAGCTACAGCGGCGGTCCTTCAGTCTGTCCTTACTTATTATATGGTGTCTAAATACACACGCACGCACACGCGTAATTATAACGTGGAGCTCTGATTGGTGACGGTACAGAAACAGTTTTGGTACATCGGTGTCTTTATGGGCGGGTGTATGTGTGTTCTGGTCATTACATGATGACAACATGAGTAGCCGCTGCTCTGTCTCTTTCTCTGAATGTCTTCTGCTTACTTGTTTACTTATCGTCTCTCTGAGTGTAAAGAAAATAAATCAGAAAGTGCTTCGATTTGGATAATTCTGGATTATTATGACTTCAGTTTTTTCCATCAGTGATAATAACATTGTATGTAAGTTAATAGATGAGATCTGGGAACGTTTAACATCACTAAAAAGAAGTGTGACTGTAAAGAAACACAAAGTCTAAACTTATTTAGAAGAAAAAACAAAGTAGAACAGTAAAATTAGTGCCCAAACTGTCTGTTTTAAATGTCCATCACAGCTTCTAGATCCACTTCCTGGTTCACCTTTGACCTTCTGCATATTTCATGTGACTCTCACTCTCAGTGTGAACTCCAAATAAATGTTTTAAATAATCCGGATACTGGAAACTGTCGGTTTGTGTCTGATCGTCTGACTGCTTGTGTTTCTAGAGCGGTCAGACTTCTTTTTTAGTGATGTTTGTAGATCTCAGCAAAAGAACAGCTTCGTTTCCTCGATATATACCGCCACCACAGCTAAGCACAAACTCTGACAACCTCAGTCATCCTCGGTTTCCGAGTCCTTCAGTCACACTATGTGTTACAAACTAAACAAAAGATGCGTGTGGAGAAAATGAAACAGTGACACTTTGTATCCTCATCATGTGGACACTGTTGATTTTAATTAATCTTTTATTCCAGAAGACGGTAACAAATGGTGATAGATGTCTCTACACTGTTAAATGAAAGTCAGCAGTAGCTAAAGGGGGATGTTGGGTGTTATCACCACCAGTAGAACGCACGGCCCAAACCATACAAATAAGACCCAAAAGTTGGATTAAATAAAAACTTTTCTTCAAATGTTTTAACTGTTTTTTTTCCTGATCATTTACGCAGCTTAACACCAGCCTGGCGATTTAGTTTGTGGTTAAAAAAAAAAGTCAGGATGATGATTTATAGACAGTGAAGGGAATGGTGTGGAAAGAGACCAAAAAAAGAAAAGAAAGGAGGAAAGAATGAAAGAAAGAAAAAAAAAAAGAAAAGACATGAAGCGGAAAGCATGTCCAGAGATGTTAAACCCACATCAGACATCACTCAGTTTACCATGGGCGGGTCTGCACTGAGACTGTGTGTGTGTGTGTGTGTGTGTGTGTGTGTGTGTGTACAAACTATTTCTGTGTCTGTGCATTTGCGTATTGAATTTGTTGAGAGAGAACAGAGGATATTTGTATAAAGGCCTCAAGGTTTCATTTCGATTGTGGTCTGTGTGTGTGTGTGTGTGTGTGTGTGTGTGTTTATGCATGCATGAATGTGTGTTTGTGCACGTGCTTGGGCGTTTACGTTCTATTTCCACCATATAAAACTGTCCGCAGTCATTCCTGGCGAAGCTTTCGGTCTCTTTGGTTATGGGACGGAGAGGCCAGGTGCAACCATGGCAACCACAGGGTGTGCCGCTTTGATAGTTGGGGAAGGGTGTGGCCCAGGTGACTGACTGCCTGGCAGTATGTCTGGGTTGCTACGGTAACAGTCCAACAGACAAGACTGAAGTATCTACAGGGCTTGTACAGAAACTGCTATAAAAAATAAAAAAAAAGGCCTCAGCAGTGGCTAAAGCTGTAACAGTCTGGATTTCATGAGTCATAGACATTAATAATAAAAAAATAAAAGTACATTTCAAAACAGCACTTATTCTGATAGTTTGACTGTAGAGCCAATTATCTTTTATGATGCAAAACATTTATTAAAAAAGTAGCACCTACGTCTGACTAAATGACAGCTGACAAATGAACCCGGCGACCTTCTGAACACTGTTTAAATAACAGAGGTAGGTTTCACTCTCTGTTTTGCAAGTCATGATTCAAGTCCCAAATCAAGACCAACAAGTCCCAACAACAGCCAAGTACCAAGTCCAAGTCCTACAGTTTGTTTTTGACTTGATAAAAAAAGTCGTTATTTGTCTGTCAGCTGGTCTGCGTTGACAAACACACCTTTGCGTCCGTCTCGCATAATGAGATCGATTCACAGTATAACAAATGGAGTCGTCAGCACTCACAGATAAGCGTCTATCGCTTCTTTAATGATGCACAGCAGCGAAAGAACAGGACACGTTTCAGCCTTAAGCTCCTCAGCACCGAGCATCGTTAAAGAAGTGATAAACACTTATCTGTGAGCGCTGACGACTCCGTTTGTTATCTTTGTGATTTTTTTTGGGTTACTCTCATGAGAGTGAGTGAGTTCAGCACATCAGTTCTTCCGTTTAAGCTATTGATTCAAAGTATATCAGTTAAATTATCAGGAAAATAAAGATTTTTTTTAATCTATGGGCTCTTAGGAAGATATCAAGTCATTTCAAGTCAAAAGGTTAAAGTCTAAAGTGAAGTCAGGAGTCAGTGAAGTCAGCATCAAAGTCAAGATGCAAGTGTTGTTTTGATTTTGTTTTATTCCTCTCTGACAGAACACATCTCAGACTCACACTTTCACACACCTGCACACTGGTTTGCAGTTAAAACCTTTTTGGTTTGTTATCCTTTACAGCAGGAAATGCTGTTTCACTTCTGCTCGTCACAGGTTGTCCAAAGAGCTGTGAGCAGTTTAACCACAGAGTGATGTTTCCTGCTCATGTTTTTCCTTTTTACATGTTAAAATTCTCCAGTATTTTACAAGAAGAGGCAAAGATTTGAGAAATGTCAGAAAAAATTGACATTATTTTTTTACAGCGGTAATATTTTGTCCTCTTTCTTTCTCATCTTATTAAACATCTTTCACAGCTCAGATGTATCTTGTTACACTCTCAGGAGTTTCTGACCTCCAGGTTGGAAACCATTGCTTGATTATTTTCAGTAACGTCTCGTCACTGTGACTAAATAAAGTCCAACGTTATACCACCCCTGTATTTGACAAAACCTCCACTGAAGCTGAAATGTTACAGATTCAGCACCCGAATGAGGGAAATAAAAAGGATAAAATATTTACCACTACATGCATGAAAAAGATAAGAAAAATAACTCTTTTTTTTAATGATATAGTCAGGATGCCCTCAGGTTTAAAATACTTTAAGCAGAATGAAACTAACTGATTTTCTGGCTTTAAAAAAAGAAAGTGGATGTGGCAGTTATGTTAGCAAAGAAACAAGTTTCTGTGGGATTAGTCGGTCCCTCGGGGGTGCCGGATGATTGACGGGAGGGCAGAGCATAACGTAATGCAGCAGAGATCTGAAAACACTTATCTCAGCAGAATGAGCGCAGGATCAAACAGACTCCTCGTGTTTACTGTGAGGATTATCTCACTGTGGAAGACGGAACGAGAATGAAGCACCAGGTGGCTTCCTCTTTTGAAGTAAACAAGCTTTTATCTGAAACTTCACCGAGATGAAGGGTGGTGTTGACGGGATTTCTTACCTTTCTTGACCTTCTTCTGCAGTTTGATGGTGTCTGATGATTTCTTCTTGATGTCTGCTCTGGCCTTCTTATACTCTGAGAGACAAAAAACAAGCCGAGAGTGAGTGAGGGAGAGTTTGTGTCAGCGTAGGGGTTTCTCTGAGTGTGTGTGTGTGTGTGTGTGTGTGTGTATGTGTGTGTGTGTGTGTGTGTGTGTGTGTGTGTTAGCGTGTTGACACACCTTTAGCGTGGTCTTTGTCCAGCTGACTGGCCACCTTTTTCCACTCCTCCATCTTCAACTCCAGCGGGGTGATGAGACTTTCTGAGAGAGCTCTGAGAGAAAAAGATAAATTTAATCACTTTTCCAGAGAGTCTGAAAACTCTGTCAGTTTGGATCCGAATGATACATTTTATTAGATTTTACATTCATGCAGCTAATGATCATGTCCTTTATTTTTTTTACGATTTTATATTATTTCTGCTCTAAAATAAGCCCATGAGTTCAACAAGGCAATAAATCTACATTTTTATAATATACTTCATATGTATACGCACACCTGCACACATATATACATATAACTACATGAGAGAAAGAGAAACATTTGTTATAAATATATATGCTACATACATAGAAATAAAAAAAGAGAAAAACAAAAGAGTTAATAACAAAGAGGGCCTAAAGTAAAACACTCAAAAGTGGAGTTTTATGGTGAACATGAGCAGACTGCAGGGGCGTGAGTGAAGGAGAGAAATATATAAACTATTTGTTATATGTTGATTATTTTCCTGCTTGAAGATGACAAACAGTCCAAAAACCAAACTTATTTCATTTACAAAGATATCCTCACATTTGAGAAGCTGAAATAAGAGAATTGTTGACATTTCTTCTTGATTAATCACTTACAAAATGAAAAATTGTTGGAAATTAACTTATTGTCAACTGAAATAGAGATATATTTTGCATTTGTAGTTATGGCCATTAGCGGTGATAACATTTAATGCTTTTCTCCCAGTCAAAGCTGATTCCCAGTAGCCTTACATCTACTGGTGGCTTGCATATACAATAACTACACTCTTTTGATCCATGTGTGTATGTGTGTATGTGTGTGTGAGAGAATGACTGACAGCTTCTCTAATGACAGCAGACGGTAGTGACAGAAAAACAACTGTGATGTTGCAGCAGTGACATTGATGACGGGTGAAATCAGGATGATACACAACAGTGCTCACACACACACAAAAAAACACACACGCACACACACACACACACACGCAGGCTGTCATGTGTATGAGCAGTCAGTTGAGATCAATTAGTATGTCAAGTTCCCACACTGTCAGATAAAAGGTGTCATCATCCACACCTTCACCTGTCCTTCCTCCTTAGTAAATAACATACGTGATGCTACTGTCTGTGTGTATGTGTGTGTGTGTGTGTGTGTGTGTGTATGTGTGTGTATGTGTGTGTGTGTGTGTGTGTGTGTATGTGTGTGTGTGTGTGTGTAAGTGTGCGTCTCTTACGTGGTGAACAGTTTGAGTTTGGACTCGATGCTGCGGTGTCTCATACACATCCTCGTCAACGCTGAGCCGATCTCCTTGGTGGCACCTGGAAAACAAACAAAAAAAAAAAACCACACAAATCAGACGATAAGTTTCTAAATGAGTTTGAACTGTCTGAAAACAAATTACGTTTAAAAATAAATCCCAGTAAAAAGGCGTTGGCGCAACAAAATTAAATGCCAGCTAATGACATAATTGGTTTCAGTACATTTATTGCTCTTAAAAGTCCTCCAGACTGAACTAATGACTATTAGGTGCTTTAGATTAGATTAAGATACTGACAACATCATCCATAACGGTCTAATACAACCAGAGATATGAGAGGGAAAGAGATATCACCCAAACTAATGTCAGTGTGGACATTATAACAGAAACTGTGTCACGTTTCACTCAAACAAAGCAAACCAGAAGCAAAATCTCACTCACTCAAACTGAATATAATCTTTATTTCTCTTGTTTGTGTAGTCTGTGCAACATCTACAGGCCTGTAAAACTGCATTCAGTGTGTTTAACAGAGTTGATGTTCAGCAGCAGAGCAGTCATACAACTGTGTTTAGGAATAAATCTTATAATGAGTGTCGTAACGTGTGTTGAAATCAGTGTGTAAGAAGACGATAGGTGTGTGTGTGTGTTTCATTTAGTTAATGAGTTATGTAAGAAAGAAAGAGATCACTTCTTTACACAATCTGCTTGGGTTAATATGATGTTACGACACTACGTTTCACACACACACACACACACACACACACACACACACACACACACACACACACACACACACACACACACACACACACACACACACACACACACACACACACACACACACACACACACACAATTATGCCAGTAGTCCTCACATAATAAGATGTGTGTCTAAAACCACTTCATGAGACCATGATAGCTCACGTGTAGAACCAAACACATTGCAGCGTTTAATCTGACAGACTGACACACACACACACCACTTAATGCTGTTAGCTTAGCAGCTCTCTCTCACGCACGCACACACACACACACACAGCTATATGTCATTTTAACACAACGTTGTTAACAGAGACACAGAGTACATTTCCATCCAAATGATGTAATGCTCGTTTTTGAACAGACACATAAAAAAAACATCCCAGTAAATGTGGCAAAAATCACAGTTGGCTGCAGTGGAAACGTTTGTGTGTGTGTGTGTGTG